>NW_015540902.1:990399-996023 GCF_001515605.1 Sinocyclocheilus anshuiensis
AGACCCTCGACCCCTCGATTTTGACCGAGGGAGCGAGTCTGCTTCATATGCACACTTCAGGCCACTCCACAGACCACAATGCAAAACGATTGTGACGTCATCGCAGATCTCGTTTCGTTTATCCCCACCCCAAACAACTCTATAATACATGAATAAAAAAAAAAATGATAACAGCCCAAGTATACCTATATACACATAGAATGCTGCACCAAACAAATTCCTAATATTTATTTGTGTTACTTGCTCCAGTGGCGCAATTGGTCAGCGCGCGGTACTTATAAGACAGTATGCAGCAGAGCAATGCAGAGGTTGTGAGTTCGAGCCTTACCTGGATTAAGGCTTTAGAAAGCGAGAGACATTTCAATAGCCGTGGAGTTAAAAGCCTGAGATAAACGATCAGTTGAAAATTAGATTCCTCTTATCACTTAGAAGAAAAGTCATGGTGTAATTTTTAAAATCAGTCTAACTAAAGAGCATAGTGTTTGGTAATATGCATTTGATCCAGTGGCGCAATTGGTCAGCGCGGTACTTATAAGACAGTATGCAGCAGAGCAATGCAGAGGTTGTGAGTTTGAGCCTTACCTGGATTAAGGCTTTAGAAAGCGAGAGACATTTCAATAGCCGTGGAGTTCAAAGCCTGAGATAAACGATCAGTTGAAAATTAGATTCCTCTTATCACTTAGAAGAAAAGTCATGGTGTAATTTTTAAAATCAGTCTAACTAAAGAGCATAGTGTTTGGTAATATGCATTTGAGTCAGCAGCTCCAGTGGTGCAACTGGACAGCAGGTCCAGTGGCGCAATCAGTCAGCTCGTGGTTCTTATAAGGCAGTACGCAGCAGAGAAATGCTGAGGTTGTGCGTTCAAGCCTCACCTGGATTAAGTTTTTAGAAATTGAGTGACATTTCAGTAGCACAGGAGGTCATGGCTTAACATTAAAGATTGGTTGAAAGTCAGATGTCCGTAATCAGTTAGAAAAAAGTTCAAGGGGTGTTGTGAAAGGTCAGCCTAATGGAAAACCAGCCTACTATTGAATGCCCATCTTCAATTGAGGTGCTAACATTAGGTAGCTTGTTTGCTAATCTTCCATGAAGTGGGACTTGCTTGTGTATTCAGCCTTAGTGGTCTGGCCTTAAAATTGACCAATCCGGTTTGGATTTCTCACATGGCATTTGGAAATATGCTTTTCAATCAGCAGCAGCAGTGGCGCAATCGGTTAGCGCGCGGTACTTATAAGGCAGTACGCAGCAGAGCAATTCTGAGGTTGTGAGTTTGAACCTCACCTGGAGCAAGCTTTTAGAAAGCGAGAGACATTTCAGTAGCAATGGAGTTCAAAGCCTAACATAAATGATCAGATGAAAATTAGAATCCTCATATCACTTAGAAGAAAGGTCGCGGTGTAGCTTTTAATATCAGTCTAACTAAATACCATAGTGTTTGGTAATATGCATTTGAGTCAACAGCTGTAGTGGTGCATTTGGTCAGCAGCTGCAGTGGTGCAATCGGTCAGCGTGCGGTTCTTATAAGGCAGTACACAGCAGAGAAATGCCGAGTTTGTGAGTTCAAGCCTCACCTGGAGCATGGTTTTAGAAAACGAGAGACATTTCATTAGCAATGGAGTTCATAGCCTAACTTAAATTATCAGGGCTGCGTTCCACTCCACTTTTAGACACGTACTCGCGAACTTCGCTAAACACTTCTCTCGGGGGAATCCCTGTTGCCATTTTTAATTGTGTTCCACTTCGTGAAGTGAAAGAGGGAAGTTTATATTGATAGTCCCTCGACCCCTCGATTTGGACCAAGGGAGCGAGTCGGCTTCATATGCACACTACAGGGCACTTCCTAGACCACAATGCAACACGATTGTGACGTCATCGCAGATCGCGTTTCGTTTATCCCCACCCCAAACAACATGATTTAAAAAAAAAATTATAACAGCCCAAGCATACCTATATACACATAGAATGCTGCACCAAACAAATTCGTAATATTTATTGGTGTCACCTACTCCAGTGGCACAATTGGTCAGCTCGCGGTACTTATAAGACATTACGCAGCAGAGCAATGCCGAGGTTGTGAGTGCGAGCCTCACCTGGAGCAAGGTTTTAGAAAGCGAGAGACATTTCAGTAGCCGTGGAGTTCAAAGCCTAAGATAAACAATCAGTTGAAAATTAGATTCCTCTTATCACTTAGAAGAAAAGTCATGGTGTAGTTTTTAAAATCAGTCTAACTAAAGAGCATAGTGTTTGGTAATATGCATTTGAGTCAACAGCTCCTGTGATACAACTGGACAGCAGCTCCAGTGGCGCAATCAGTCAGCTCATGGTTCTTATATGGCAGTACACAGCAGAGAAATGCTGAGGTTGTGAGTTCAAGCCTCACCTGGATTAAGTGTTTGGAAATTGAGTGACATTTCAGTAGCAAAGGGGGTCATGGCTTAACATAAAAGAGTGGTTGAAAATCAGATGTCCATAATCAGTTAGAAAAAAGTTCACGGGGTGTTGTGAAAGGTTAGTCTAATTGAAATCCAGCCTACTATTGAATGCCCATCTTCAATTGATGCGCTAACATTTGGTAGCTTGTGTGCTAGTCTTCCATGAAGTGGGACTTGCTTGTGTATTCAGCCTTAGTGGTCTGGCCTTAAAATTGATTGAAAAATGTAAACAATAAACCAAATCTATAGCTGATTCTAAGTGATCAAGGCCTTAGGATGTTCCACTTCAGCCCATTGCAAGGGTTCCACCAGAAGTGGGCACTCATGCAACGTAATCAATGACGTATATCAGAATAAATGAGACAGAGGGAAGTTTCTGAGTGAAGGGCATAAAAAAAAAAACAGACTGGAATGCAGCCCAGTTGAAAATTTGATTCCTGTTATCACTTAGAAGAAAGGTTACGTTGTAGTTTTTAAAATCAGTCTAACTAAAGACCAAGGTGTTTGGTAATATGCATTTGCATCACCTGCTCCAGTGGCGCAATTGGTCAGCGTGCGGTACTTATAAGACAGTACACAGCAGAGCAATGCCGAGGTTGTGAGTTCGAACCTCACCTGGAGCAAGGTTTTAGAAAGCGAGAGACATTTCAGTAGCAATGGAGCTCAAAGCCTAACATAAATGATCAGATGAAAATTAGATTCCTGTTATCACTTAGAAGAAAGGTCGAGGTGTAGTTTTTAAAATCAGTCTAACTAAAGACCATAGAGTTTGGTAATATGCATTTGAGTCAACAGCTCCAGTGGCGCAGTTGTTCAGCAGCACCAATGACACAATTTGTCAGCAGCTCCTGTGGTACAATCGGTCAGTGTGGTATTTGTAAGTCAGTACACAGCAGAGCAATGCCGAGGTTGTGAGTTCGATCCTCACCTGGAGCAAGGTTTAAGAAAGCGAGAGACATTTCAGTAGCAAAGGAGGTCATGGCTTAACATTAAAGATCGGTTGAAAATCAGATGTCCGTAATCAGTTAGAAGAAAGTTCATGGGGTCTTGTGAAAGGTCAGTCTAATTGAAAACCAGCCTACTATTGAATGCACATCTTCAATTGAGTGCTAACATTAGGTAGCTTGTTTGCTAATCTTCCATGAAGTGGGACTGGCTTGTGTATTCAACCTTAGTGGTCTGGCCTTAAAATTGACCAATCCGGTTTGGCTTTCTCACATGGCATTTGGTAATATGTTTTTCAGTCAGCAGCTCCAGTGGAGCAATCAGTCAGCTCGTGGTTCTTATAAGGCAGTATGCAGCAGAGCAATGCCGAGGTTGTGAGTTTGAGCCTCACCTGGAGCAAGTTTTAAAAAATTGAGAGATATTTCAGTAGCAAAGGAGGTCATGGCTTAACATTAAAGATTGGTTGAAAATCAGATGTCTGTAATCAGTTAGAAGAAAGTTCACGGGGTGTTGCGAAAGGTCAGTCTAATTGAAAACCAGCCTACTATTGAATGGCATTGCTCAATTGAAGCACTAACATTATGTAGTAAAATTCGACAACGAAAAATGCTACATGTCAAATTATGGTTTATTAACGTCAACACCGACCACAACCCTAAAACTACCCTTACAGTAATGCAAATACAGTACTTATATGTTATTCGCGGTTGTGGTTAGAAGGGATACAGCTACGGCTGGAAACCAACAATAAAATAATGTTCTACCTATTAGATTGTGTTTTATTAACGTCTACACCTACCCCAACCCTAAACCTACCCCTTACAGTAATGCAATTACAATAAATATTGTTGTTCAGCATGAGAAAAAGAATGCAATATTGATGTGTGCATGCGTTGTAAGCCCTGGTAGGACAATCTGTCGGGTAGGATAAAACGTCAGGACACCCGGCGCTCCCTATAAAATGATTTAAGCATCAACATTCACAAACCACGGTTCTCTGTTATTTTTAACAGAAAAGCAAGCATGGGCTGTTGTGTGCATGGTTTGGCATGGCAGAATACGACCAGCGCTCCCTTTATTATCACTTAAAATCTGACATCTCAGTTCATCGCGATCTCATAAAGCTCTGTTATAACACAGTGAATATATGCACAATGAATCTTCCATAATGTCTACACTTTGTGTGCTATAATGAGAGGATTCGTAAGCACGCAATTTTCAGCACTGTGCAAGAACTTTTGAGCGGTGAGTGGATTCTAACTTAAACACCTTTGATTGGCCATTGCGTTCCTGAATCATTTTATTCTCCCGCAGCCCGCGCGCACACACGAGTCTCTACCCGCTCGCACCAGCACTCGCCCATCAAGTGTTGTCCCATGCCGCACTCTGCTGCGGTGGGTCCTGCGGGTGCGGTGCAGGGAGTGCAGGTGTCTACTCGGAAGGTGCCTGTTATAACATTATGATCGATGCTCTGGACTCTGAGCATAACTTGTTTTTCTATAACAAACTAGACAAAACGTTAATGCCCTGGCAGTGGCAAATAGCTTTGGTTTTATATTTAATTTGATTAATGTTTAAGTTGAGATTTACAAGAAATATTTTAACTGCTAACTATGTAAAATACTGCTGTAAAAAGGACCTTATTTATTTAAAGGGGTCATATGATGCGATTTCAAGTTTTCCTTTCTCTTTAGAGTGTTACAAGCTGATTGTGCATAGATAAGATCCCTGAAGTTGCAAAGACTAAAGTCTCAAAACCAAAGAGATATTCTTTATCAAAGTTAAGACTCTGCCACACCCCCCTAAAACGGCTCGTTCTAACACGCCCCCACATATCTACCTCACTATGTGGAAATATTTGCCTAATGCCGCCCAAATGTTCACGAAAAGAAAGAAGGCGTGGTTTCAGTAACCGCAGTTAGTGTTGAAGCAGCCATGTCAGGGAGACGCTGTGTGTTTCTAGGCGAAAGCAAAAGCACTTTATTTGGCCTTCCGAAAGTAGATGCATTTAGGAATCTTTAAGATTACTTACAACAGAACAGCAATGCATTTTATGGACGACCATAATTCTGACTTTGCTATGACAATCTGCCGCTTCTGAATCAGCGACTGTAAGTATGCTTTGTTATTAGTTTAAGTATTTGCTATTGACTGTTCAAACGCGGAGTTTTGCGCATCGCGTGTGTGTGCGCGCGCGTGCGCGCGTGTGTGTGTGTGTGAGAGAGAGAGAGCGAGAGAGAGAGAGAG
>NW_015540902.1:996857-997548 GCF_001515605.1 Sinocyclocheilus anshuiensis
TGCCCACACACGAGTCTCTACCCGCCTGCACTCGCCCCTCAAGTGTTGTCCCGCGCCGCACTCTGTTGCATTGGGTCCCGCGATCGTGCAGGTCTCTACTTGGAAGGAGCCTGTTATAATGTTATGATCGAGCTTTTTTCTATAACAAACTAGACAAAACGTTAATGCCCTGGCAGTGGCAAATAGCTTTGGTTTTATATTTAATTTGATTAATGTTTAAGTTGAGATTTACAAGAAATATTTTAACTGCTAACTATGTAAAATACTGCTGTAAAAAGGACCTTATTTATTTAAAGGGGTCATATGATGCGATTTCAAGTTTTCCTTTCTCTTTAGAGTGTTACAAGCTGATTGTGCATAGATAAGATCCCTGAAGTTGCAAAGACTAAAAAGTGTTTGCAAACAAATGTTATTGCACTTTTGTTCATATAGCGGTACTTTTAAAATAAAAGTTCGCAATACACCACTTTTGAACTCATTATTGAATTTTGTGCAAAACAATGCGATTAATCACGATTAATCACAGAAAAATCATGTGATTAATCACGATTAATTTTTTGTTATCGTTGCCCAGCACTATTAAAAATAATATTTTTTTTGTAAAAAATATTCTTTTTTACAAATGCTTACATACTTTTGAACAATAGTGTGTTTATGTGTGTGTGTATATATATATATATATATATATATA
>NW_015540902.1:997634-1002045 GCF_001515605.1 Sinocyclocheilus anshuiensis
GCAAGACAACAACCCCAAGCACACAAGTCGTTCTACCAAAGAATGGTTAAAGAAGAACAAAGTTAATGTTTTGGAATGACTGAGTCAAATTCCGGACCTTAATCCAATAGAAATTTTGTGGAAGGACCTGAAGCAAGCAGTTCATAGGAGGAAACTAGAGATGCACCGATTGACCGGCCAGTGATCGGAATCGGCCGATTTTTCGCATGACCTGCCCGGATCGGTGACCGGCCGATCAATCTCACGTCTTACCGATTCCGAGCAGATCCTTTTATTGCCAGTGGCGCCGGCAATTACGTCACAGCAACGCGAACACTCACAGTCCCATGTAAACGTGTCGTTTCGCGTGAGAATTATTCTAATTTTAATTGCATTCAGTGTAAACGGTGACTGATAATGTATTTATGTCATGCCAGATGAGGCTTGCACAGCCTGAGTGTCTGAGAGAGACAGCACACACAAAGTAACTCACAGAAATGTATAGATGCATACTGCAGTAGAAAAAAAAAGATATTTACAAAATATGATTTAGGTAAGCAACATTATACGGCCATGATGTTTCCCCGAATATCAATATCAACACAATTGCAATGTGACACTGGTTGTATACAATAGTATTTCAATAAACAAGAAGTTAAAATTAAGTGACTTAGATTTTAGACAGACTTAGATTTTAGACAAAATATTGACTGTTTCTGCTCAATTTCGCTGACGAAAATAGTTCAGATCAAAGCCACAGCAGGGGCCTCATTTATAAAATGTTGCGTATAAACCGTCCTAAATTTGTTCTAAGATCATTTCTCAAAAGTGCGTAAGTGCGATTCAGAGAAAACGAACGTTTGTACGCCTCTCTTCCAGATGTGACATTTATAAATCGCAAATTGTGCGCAGCTGACTGGTGTCAGATCTCCGCCTTGTAAACGCTCCCTAATTAATATCATTATATAAAAGAGCACACGCCAATAATCAAATTTCTATGCTTGAGAATGACGAGCACAAAGGGAAAAAAATTTGACTTAAGCCTTGTCCAAATACCCACACTTGCGGTCTTTGCACTTGACCACTTGACTACTTAAATGACGTATTTCCTGTATAGTCTGAAATTGAGGTCCTGCTGGCGGTTGTAGAGGTTCCTGCGGGGAGGCTTTTTATTTAATAATGTGTAATTATTCTGTGGACAAACAATAATAATAATAATAATAATAATAGTAATTATAAAACAATTAGGTTTCCAAAAGTAAGCATAAACTACGAATTCAAGTAAAATTTTCAGTCATCTTATAAAATGTGAGCCATCCTACTTTTAAAATCACTTGCTATGACAACTAATAAAAAGTTTAGTATCACAAAATTCTTGCAAAACTTTAAAAAACATTATTGAAAGAAAAATTGGACGTTTCACATAATAAATTATTACACGATTATGATCTCCGGTCTGAAAAAACCTGCATGTGATTTGGCATTTCTTTATATTTACAGTTTACTAATGCTGCTCAAATGTGCGTTATTGCATGATATAGGCCTATTCTTATACACAGACAAAATAGTCGGAGATGCGTTTATGCAATTTTTTTTCTCTATTTTATGCATTTGTAGTAAATCAAGACTTCGCAAGTTCTCTTGTAAAGTAAAATAATAATAAAAAAACAACATGGAATAAACTGTGTACAGAAAGCGAGTAAAGAAGTCTTTCAACATTAGGCTACTAAAAAGGTCAGTTTAATCTGGCAAAAACTCCCGTTAATAAAAAATCTGACTACACTGCACAGTTAATTTCGTTACTGAATGAATTCACATTTTTGAACGAATTGAGTGAGTCAATGATTCAGTGGCCCATTCATAAGGACATTTGCCTCATTTCTGAATGAATCAGCCGTTTGAATGAATCGGTTGAATAAATTAATAAATGACTCACTCATTAAAACAGACATTTGCCGCCACCTACTGGTGGTTTAGTCATATTTAAAAGTATCATTGCATTTTTTCAACATTTATTTGTATGCTTAAAAAAAAAAAGAGTAAAACATTAATCTTATAAAATTATTTATTTTTGTCTGTGTAAATGCATCTAATGCCACTGCAGATGCAGCTTCTGTTTCCTCAGCAGTGGTAAGATAGAGTTTGTTAATACCTATTTTGAGAGTTGTTTAAGTGAGAGAAAATCTGTAACTTGGTCCAGATTGGGGGAATTGCAATGTTTAATAATTTATTTTATTATGTAAATAATACTTGCATTGAAATTAGCATAGATTTTTGTTTGTATATGCTGTCAATTATAGTTCTTAGAAAGAAAATCGGAATCGGCATACAAGAACATAATAAGCAACAGGGTAACAAATTTAGCCAAATGTGATTATATTATAAAGTAATAAGACACCAAATTGTACCATATGGATCTAAACCGTATGTTTCAGATGAGAAGAGAATGTGTTTTTCCCAACTTAAAGGACACAGATCACCTCTCCCTCATTTCGCATCATCACGGGGGGATCATAACATTCCTTCAAAACCACACGGCTCTCTTCAGTCTGTGAAGATGTGATGACAGCCGTAACCCATCAGTGACCACAAGACTGAGATTACTGCAAGAGGGCGATGTTCAAATAGCTGCAGTACTCCGACTTTGTCACAAGGAAAAGTGCGTACGGCTGCTCTGACCCTGAAGTGGCGGTAAGTACTTTTCCATGCCAAAGACCGTTTTTATAAATATGAACGTTGCCGTGGATTTTAGCGTACACAAGAACATAATAAGCAACAGGGTAACAAATTTAGCCAAATGTGATTATATTATAAAGTAATAAGACACCAAATTGTACCATATGGATCTAAACCGTATGTTTCAGATGAGAAGAGAATGTGTTTTTCCCAACTTAAAGGACACAGATCACCTCTCCCTCATTTCGCATCATCACGGGGGGATCATAACATTCCTTCAAAACCACACGGCTCTCTTCAGTCTGTGAAGATGTGATGACAGCCGTAACCCATCAGTGACCACAAGACTGAGATTACTGCAAGAGGGCTCCTTTTTGAAAGTCCATTAGGATGAGTTAGGGTGCTTTCTGGAATAAGGCTATTAAAGAAATGGATTGGAAATTGGAACTTTGTTCATAATATCTATTCAAGGAAAAGGTTTGTTTTGTGGCACAGAAAAAGACTACTTCTCTAATGTCCATATTTTGTTATATGTTAACATATTGTTAATGTTAATTTAAAATGTTTCATGGATTCCCTAACTCTCCTTTCAGTCCTCGGGGTCCATGAACCCCAGTTTGAAAACCTCTGATGTATAGTCTCTGGATTACATAAAATAATCTCCACTTTGACACCAATTGTTTTCCCTGTCTCCTTACAAATGTTTTTAAAGGGGTCATGAACTGAGAAATCAAAATAAAAAATATAAGAGGTCATTGTACTATAAAAACATCCCGTAAATTCAGAACTCAAAACGTTCTCATTAGTCTAAAACAGTGTTAATTTCGTCAACGAAGATGACGACGAAAAATATTCGTTAACGAACATTTTTTCTGTGACTAAGACGAGACGTTGACGAACTAAAACTAATATCTGATGATAAAAACTATGACGAAATGTATGCCGCGTCTTCGTTAACAAGACGTGACGGGACTATAATGTTATTTGAGGACTACCGGACATTCAAAATGCATCCTATAGGCTACTGTCTTGTCCTTCAAAATGTGCGTCCCTGTCATTGGATTGCAATTGGATAAGGGGCGTTTGCATATCTAGTCTCAGTATGGCAGCCGCAGTGGATGAATAGGCTACCAAAATGCGAACTAGCGATCTGAAACAATAGCCTCAGCACCCGAAGGGGTAGGGATGAGGTGACCAAACGTCCCGTTTTTCTCGGGAGTCACAATTCTTTGTCGATTAACTTAAAGTTAGTGAAGGCAGGATAGGCGGAATCACTCTGATAGAAGTGCTCTCTCTCGCGCATGCTCCACTTCTTCAGTTCTCATATACAGCGCGCGATCGGTTCTCAGTGCTCAAATACACACACAGCAGTCCAAATGTCTAACCTGTAAAGTATCTCACGTAAATACAGTCGGTTATGGATTAAGTGAACGTAAACAGGTGGGTGAAAACTGAACGTGTGTCAGTATTACATGCATGCCTACCGTCTTAAAGGGACAGCATTCCTAATTAAGTACCTATCCGTGTCATTAATGCTAACCAACAAAAGATGTTAAATAAATATATTAAGTAAACCTACTGTATCTGAAAAATGAGTTTAATTTTTATCTCTTTCGTATTTGTCTTATTCTGCTTCTTTTTCAAAAATGAATACCCAAAAATTAAAATTGTCATTTATTCAAGTTTTTCCAAATTAAAGCTTAATTGATTTGGTCTAAAGAGAGAAGAATTAATGACTATTTTTGTTTGAAGACTA
>NW_015540902.1:1002442-1013008 GCF_001515605.1 Sinocyclocheilus anshuiensis
CATAAACCTTAAGGGTGGAGGGAGACAGCCTTCGCTCCAACCCTTGCTGCAAAAAGGACAGCACAACTCTTATCGGACATCTTCGGGGGTCTTCTCGGCGAGAAGAACACCACTCAACGAACAGGTTCCACATCAAAGCGTAGGCGTGTCTCGTAGACGGTGCTCTCGCCGAAGTGATGGTGTCGACTACCTTTTGGGGTAGGTCACTCAGAACCTCCGCGTCCCGTCCAGGGACCATACATGAAGTTTCCAGAGATCTGGACGCAGGTGCCAAAGGGTGCCCCGTCTCTGAGTCAGTAAATCCTTCCTCAGTGTCTGTGCGGACTAGTACATGCTTGCCTCGTAAGCGCCCTTTGAGACGGCTCAGGGCAAGGTGCACTGCCAGCAACTCAAGGCAGTTGTACGTGGCCCCCCAGCCGGTGGTTGACCTGCTCTCAAACCGCAGAAATGGCCTGTGGCGCGGAAGGATCGAAACATGGAAGTACGCGTCCACAACCCCCCGTCCCCTCAAGGGACCCAGAGGTAGAAGAAATTGCTCTTTTGTCGAGTATGTGGGTACCACTGACCGCGAGGTCAGTGGCGGAAAAAAAGGAAACAAAAAGATTCTCCGCCCAGCCCTCCTCCGGGGGAGGGAGTGGTGCGTTCACCATCTCCCGAAGAGCAACTCCGCATTTTCGTCTCAAAATAAAGACTAAGACTAAATCAAAAATGCCTGTCAAAATTAACCCTGGTCTAAAAACAGCTTATATTGAAGCCAATCTGCCAAAACGACAGCTTGTGGAATGTGCCGCTCTATGACGTAATAGAGTGGGTAAACCCCGCCTCCGGAGAAGAAGATCAACGCCTGCTTCAACATCACTGCCTGTTTAGCTCCGCTCACTGATTCGCGCACGTAGTGTACATAACGAGAGAGGCGAACGCAGGTCTACACAGAAACCAAACAATAAAGATGGCTCCGAAGATAACAAGACGCTGTGCAGTGCCAAATTGTGGACAAACACAGTCTTTGCATTGCCTTCCATCGGATCCCAACACTAGGAAAGAGTGGATTAGCTTTATTTTTAATGAAGTTCCAGACCTCTTCAGTAAAAGGTTGGTCGTTTGTTCACTTCATTTCACCGCAGATTCGTTTACAAACAAGGCAAAATTCGACGCCGGATTTTCTGAAAGATTGAAACTAAAAGATGACATTGTGCCGACTGTATTGGATTCAACAGTAATGTCGCACCACACAAGTGTGAGTAACAGTTTTTATTACGTGATCACTATTTCTGTCTGTTATTACAGATCGTTTGATATGTACTGAGTATTTTGACCTAAATCACAGCAGTGCCCAACTGTGAAGGATGTAGCTGTCAAACATACACAACTGTTAGTCAATCATAGCAGTGGGCGTTTACTTCCGAGGCTACAATCTGCCACGCCTATTCAAAGAGAGCGTTCTGATGAGAGGGGGTCAAAACAGGACAGAAAGTAGCCTATTCTAAATTATGATGTTTTTTTAATGTAAAAATCTTGATAACATTATAAGTGGACCTCAGAGAACAGTACAAAATAATAAAAAAGGTAGTTCATGACTCCTTTAAAGACTTCATGCTTCAGAGAGTTGAGCAACACAATCTAGATGACACAGAGGTTTGTAAGTGTTTGCATTGACTATACAAGACTACATGGTGATGAAAAAGCACATCAGCGCAGAGGCTGCGAGTACACGTCAAACATGTCCTCACCAACCACATGACATGAGTCCAACAGCCATAAAGATACAAAAATGTCAGACCATTTCCTGCATGTCTTTGTGTTTATTCGCATATGTTCATGGGATGCACAAGAGGTAATATACATATATAGTCCAAATAGGAATTATCAATGTGTTGTTTGAGCACTGACCCAGACCCAAAATGAAGTAACATTAATTTTCTTACCTTACTCAATCAAAAGAAGCTCTTAGCAGACCAGATTTGTGAATCATCATTTATATACATGTTCTCCACTCTAATCAACATACTCTTTCAATCACAATTATTCAATTATCACTCACTGGGTCACCTAATTTGGCTCACCTCACCTTATGCCACTTCCTGTGACCTCAAAGTCGCCCACATCTGTTATTGGCTGGTGTGTGAAATCAGCTTGGTTCTGCACTTGGGTTTGGCTGCCTAAATGATCCAAATGGAGCGTGTCTGATTGGCTTAGAGCAGCTCAGAGGAAACCATATGTATTGAATTTCCCTAAAGTCAGAGCTTCCAAAAAGAACCTCCAATTAAGACCAACTGAGGTGTTTCCAAAGCAAGCGCAGCCATTCATGTAAAACTACAGTCATCAAAGCTTACATTTAATGTGGCATGAAATTCACTGGTACAATTTCTGGAAGATGAAATCTACAGTAACTGAACAAACTTATCCAGCCTGATTCATCAATATTTGTCATCTGCTTTTCCAGAAGAGAAAGACTTAATTGTGTGTGTCTGCTTCAAGTCAACACTGAAGAGTGCACTAGAATTTAGATGACATGGACTATAAGCCACAAAACTCAAATATTGATTGCATAGGTTCTTTAGGGACACCCCAACACTTAAAATATACAAATGATACAGTGACACACACAAATAACCCTTTTTCTATACTTCCTTAAAGACACACACTATATATATATATATATACAGTGGGTACGGAAAGTATTATATATATATATATATATATACCAGACTTATATACCAGACTTCCCATATTGTTAAGAAATAAAACAAAAATTAAATGAAAACATTTGTCAAGAATTGAAATAAAAATAAAACATAATTAGGAAAAATTAAAATACATTTGAACATTGTTATGACCCCAAAATACAACAATAATAAAAAAATAATAATCACAAATTAATTTTAGCTTTAGATTTTGATACATGGTATATTCTAACACTTTTATGCTAAAAAGACATTTACATCCTGCCTGTAATAAACATAAAATAACACTGGACTGGACTGTTTTAAATTATATTTATATATATTAGATAACCCACTACATTTGACAGTGCTAAAATACTAAAATTAAAATTAAAACTAATTGGGGAAAAAAAACACTAAAACTTGAAACTCTGAAAAAACTAAACTAACAATAATAAATTGAACACTAATGAAAACTAAACTAATTTATTAATTTAATAAACTGAAAATAAATTAGAAATTAAAAGTATACATTATATTTGTTTTCTTTTCATTTTAGTTTACTTCTCATTTAAAACCACGTCTAATAAAAAAAAAACGTGTTATACATAACCATAGTGTAGATTTTAAAGATTCAGCATTAATCCATATGTCAGGTCATGTGCGTGTTTAGTCCATCTGTTTAGGTGTTCTGTTTAGCTCTTTATCAGCCTTTAAATTCCCTCACTCAAGCATCTGCAAACATTTATGTCCAATAATTGTGACATCTATAGCTACCCTTCGTGTCAGGTATAACTCAAGACAATGACCACATTTAAACCAATATCAAATAAACAATGCAAAACTTGTTTTCTGTTAGTTTTTTGATAGTAACTGTAACTGTTTATTGTTGGAGTACACACCGCATCCCTCTAAGACATGTGCCTGTTTATGCATAGCTCTTTCAAGTGCTATATTATGAACTTCAGGCCACACACTATGGAGCTGCTCTGTTCACTGTGGGAGCTCTGGGATTTTTCCTCATATAACTTCTCATAACCTTTCAATCTGCTGCTGCAAACATGCATTACACCAAATAGCTTAACCTTACTGTAAAGTCAAACATACTCAAAATATATCTGTAAATCATCACTCTTTACTTGCACATGAACCGAGGAAGTAAACGAGAAAGGAAAGTACTCCCTGTACTCCAGACCGCCGTACCATCAGGTGCTTGAGAGACTTCAGGAACATTAACATGAACCTGATATTTCATAGTTACATACAGTTGAATAAATGAACAGCAGGAGAGAGTGAAAGAGACTTTACTCTGAATTGCTCCTGTAATAGAGATAGATTGAAAGAAACAGATCAATAGATCTAAATAACCAGCTGCTCTTAGTGTCTGGAGTCTTTCTCTTCTTCGCCACGCACACACATACACTGATATCTCTCATCATAAACTTGTCTCAATACACTCAGCACCATACGGGTCATGCATATTGCGGAATGTATGTGAATGTGTGTGTGTGTGTGGGGGGGAGTATTACAGGAAGCCCACCCCCCATCCCATTAATCACTCATCGGTACCCACACTCTAACCTGCTGCCTGCCAGTTGAGAGGCTGGACCGGTGTTCTCTTAAAAGCCTCTTATTAAAAATCCTCTTTTATGAAATGATCGTCCGGACTACAGTGATGGGAGCTGCTATGAACTTACACTGCCAAACCTCAGTGTGTGTGTGTGTGTGTGTGTGTGTGTGTGTGTGTTTGAAAGCCATTAGGGTCTCCATCACAGGCACCCGGGCCTCAGAGAGCAGGGAGGGAGATAATGGCCAGGTGTGGTCACCCAGAGTGTGGTTAGTGGCCACCACAGCACAGTCATCAGTGTAGAGTTGCTCTCTGCTGGTTTCCTATTCATGAACCTGTGACTCATTGTAAATTAATATTTGGTAGATTTTGATACATTACGAGACTTCGCCCCTCTTTTTTTATGAGAATTCATTTATTTTATGAGAAAAAATTAATTGTGTTCTCCTTTCATCAGCTCCCTTTCAGTGACTGTAGCATAGCTGGCCACTACTGTGTTTGTTAGTCCCTACCAGGCTTCTCTACTAGCTTAACCAGCAGGACTTCCTTGCTAAATTAAATGGATAGTGCAAGCATTTTTTAAATTTTTTTTTAAATAACACACTGCTATGAAACATGAGGGTATCTATCTTAAGTTTTTAATTTTCATCTCAGTATGTACAAATTATAATAAAGTGATAATTATTCTTTCTACATACCAATGACGGCCCTGTTGCTCTAGTTACACGTTCAACTTTGAGCCGTCTAATTGATGACAGTTAAAATAATAATAAATTTAAAAAAAAAAAAATTAATAAAAATGTTATTTTACAGAGACATTCTTTTTAAATATGGATGCAACAATATTAACATTCTAACCAATATACTGATAAGCTAATCATTATTTTGCTGTTTGTAATTCTATACTACTTTGTATAAATAAATACAAAAAAAAAAACACACATTTTAAATGCTACAAGTGAATACAGCACCATACATGATAATGTACATGAAAGAATGGATGGAATGGATGAAAAAAATGGATATTCATTTTATGATTTGCTAAAGATTACATTTCAGTGTTATTCAATTATTAACAAATGTTTTAAGATTAAATTTAAGTGAGTATTTGTTGACGACAACAAAGGTAATCTAAATAAGGAAATATAAAAATAAGGGAAATGTGCATAAACAATTAAAAATATAGTATTGACTGATACTGATAAACAACAACAACAAAAACTCCAATAACAAATACATTATGCATCCCTACTTTTTTTTTTAAGTACAATTCTTTTTACATGTATTTGTTCAACAACACTTTAAGTCAAAAGACTTTAAACTGCACCCATGTATTTACTGTCTACAATTACTTTTAAATAACAAACATATGTGCCTGTAGCACCATTGGATCTGCTTATCTCGCTGTTAACACTCTCTTTCCCAGCATCTCAGTATTTGTGTGTTTGTTTCACATTAAGCATAGAGAGTGAATGACTATAAGCACACTTACGAGTGAAGAACAAGAAACAGGAACACTTGATTCCAAACGCAGCGCCCATTAATACTAATAAGAAAAGCCCTCCTTACTGCTCATTAAGAGTGTGAGACTGAACACAACTTCCTCTGTCACTCTGTTTACATCACTTCCACTCAACATGCCATTAAATTATCATTAGATTCAGCCTGCGCTGGCAATAACTGGCAGAATTACAAAGGTGTTTTTGTGTTTGTGCAAGGACATCTGCCCTAACTCACAAACAATTAAACAAACAAATAAACTTCTCTCTCCTTCACTCAGACAAGCACATCTGTACTCAAACATCTGTCTCTTTCTGACATATTTGTGTGATATATGTATCATAACAGACTAGAAAGGACAAACGCACATGGTTATATCATACCTAACACTTGCTCATGTCATCTTTGCTTCAGACATGTACAAAATTACACACACATTTACATATCTATTTAACTTGGGCTTGCCATACTCTACTGTTCAAATTTTTTTTTATTTTTTTTTTTTTATGCAAAAGTCTCTTATGCTCACCAAGTCTGCATTTATTTAATAAAAAATACAGTAAGAACAGTAATATAGTGAAATATTAGTACAATTTAAAATAACTGTTTTCTATTTTAATAATACATTTTTTCAGGATTTATTTTTGTTTTTGGACGAATAAAACATTTATTTATGAAATAAATCTTTTGTAACATTATAAATGTCTTCATTGTCATTTTTGATTAACTGAATCCTTGCTGCTTCCTTGCTGATTAAAAGTATTAATTTCTTTGAATAAAATACTAAATAAATATAGTGCCAGCAGCAATATATGACTCACCCCATAATCTGAGACTGGCTCTGTGCCAGCAGCCACCCACCCCTCAATAAGCAAGCATCCTCTAGACACAGAGGAGATGTGAGTCAGAGAGAGAGAGATGGACTTGTATTGTACCAAATCAGCAAGAGGAGAACACAGCTATGAGAGGAGAGAAAAAACAGAGAAAATAAACAGAGCATGAAAAGTAGAAAGTCTAAAGCCTTTTAAAGGGGGGGGGAATGAAAGAATGGGAGAGAAGAGGAGGAGGAGAGGTAGGTTTAATAACAGAACACTTTCTTCAGTCCCTCAAGGTCAGATTTGTCCTTTAAGGCAGGATCTGATCTCATTTAGCATTTTTTTAATCTCCACCAAGGAATGGGAGATTTTTGTTGTTGTTGTTGTTGCTGACAGGTGTTTCCCCCAGCTATGTCAAATGTTTCAAGCACATCAGAGAAAGGATGAACAGATCAACACTTGAAAAGGAACAGAGAGATTTTGAGAAGGCATGAATATTGAACTTCTGTAAGGCTTTGAGACAGAGGGGTCAAGGACTAATGTGAAACACCTGTGTCCTCTGACCAAAAATCTGACTAAACCTGCTACAAAAAATATCTCACACTTTCCTGGCAAACTCATATGCAGAAAGACACGCTGTGTGGTATTTTTCATTACGGATGTGTGGTTTGATGTACATGTTATGTTGCTCAATACATGACTAGAAGGTGACATATGGATCCACTCAGAATGTGCATCGTTTTTACACAGTTTTGCACATTATGGGTTCAGTCCACTTAATTTTGTGAAATGGACAGAAGAAAATAAGATTAACAAGATGATACATAATTATTTACCATAAAATACTGTTAAAATGATTCTGTAAGTATTGTAAGAATTAATTATCTTATTTACTATAAAATACTGTATATACACACAGACACTAACGTTCAAAAGTTTGGGGTCAGTAAGATGTTTTAATGTTTCTGAAAGAAGTATCTTTATGCTCACTAAGATTGCATTTATTTGAAGAAAAATACAGAAAAATGTGCAAAGTTATTACAACATAAAAAGTACTATATTCCTGTGATGGCAAAGCTGAATTTTCAGCAGCTATTACAGTCTTCAGTATCACATGATCCTTCAGAAATCATTCTAATATAATGATCTGGTGCACAAGAAAATTTCTTATTATTATTAGGGTTAAAAACGGTTGTCCTGCTTAATATATTTTGTGGAAACTGTGATACAGTTTATCCAGGATTATTTGATAGAAAGTTTAAAAGAACAGCATTTATTTGACATTTTAATATAACAATGGAATATTATAACAATATTATAACAATTATAACAATGGAAATATCTTCACTGTTACCTTTGATCAATTTCATGCATCCTTGCTGATTTTAAGTATTAATAAAAAAGACTCCAAAATATTTTAAAAGTATTGTATATATTTTTAAATGTAGCAATGCAATTCTAATATGAATAGGTTCCTTCTTTTCAATTTATGATGAAAAAGGGGATGTTCCCAGTGAAGTCCCTCGATTTTTCTTTTTGCATAGCAGATCTATTCTACCAAGACCAAACGCATTAACATTGCCATTTATATTACCATGCTAAAATGCTACGAGAGTTGTCATGACAGAAATACTACTCAGTAAGACAGAAGAACAAAAACAATAACCAACAAACAACTACAGAACACATTTTTGTTATAATTTATGTTAAAAAAGGGTGTTCATATGATTTTTCAGTACAAGCATTGAGGCATCTGTTTACATACAAGTTCAAACTTATGAGAAATAGCACTAGTTCATAATGTACGATTCTAGCTGAGCACTGTCTGTGTGCACGAGGGACAGCATTTATCTCCATGAAAAATGTCTGTCCCATAGTGTGTGTTATGTTCATTTGTTATGCTGGATAATTGATTAGTCCTGTTCCAACACCTAGTGAGCTGGCTCGCTTCTAAGGCATCTTAACATCATTGAACCTCATAAGTGACAATTGGGTTAAATAGTCCATTTGTAATTACAAAATACACATTTTAATCATATACTAATTTAAAAAAAATCTAATTAATAGTATCAAATTAATTATGAGTTTATTTAAAGTCAACATTTCTTTCACTTTGTCTATTATATGTTGGATTCATCTTTTCAGTGAGTTCATCACAGTGCAATATGGGATTGTTTTTCCACAAAGGGAACATGTGATGCTTATGTAACAATGCATAAAATGCTGCTTCCCTAAGCAGCCCACTAGGTTTTGATCAGAGCTGTTGATTTCCCTCTTCAACTCAGGTCTCAGCCTCTCTTCCACCTCCAGTAAAAACAAAACAACACTAAATGACCAAACTGCTCTTTCTTTTTCTGCAACCTCACACAGTGGGGAGCTCACCGTATTCAGCCAGAATGTCTCTGATGACGAGGCCCTGATCCTCAATGATGGCCCTGCATTTTATTGTGCAAAATTACAGTAAATGTAAATCATGCACATTACAGACAATTGGCAGCACAGAAGTGTATGGCGAGGACAGAAGAAGACACAAAGGCAAGGAAATAGTAGAGGAAATTACTGCATCAGGAAAAAAGTGTGTGTGTTCTACATTAATCCGCAACTTTTCCTTTCTAAACACATATCATCAATTACAGTAGGAGAAAATACAGCCACTGTTGTCATGCAAACTTTGATAAATGACCTATCCAAGTTGAGGTACAGGTCAATTTTATGTCTTCATACTGCACGTGATCTTCATCTATATGTCTGAAAACGTGCTTGATTCCTGGGTATTGAGATGTCAGCCTAGTAGTCTGGGCCACAGTGACAGGATCTTACTAAAGTTAAACCAAACTAATCCTATACTTCAGCGCATTAGGAGTTGTGAGAGTCTGTCCGGGTGGTTTGATGATTTATGTAATAGAGGGGAAGGAAAGAGAAAGCGTGTTAGACATAGAAAGCACAGGGAAGAGAGAGAAAGAAACCAGGGGAAAGGTTTTAGCAGCCAGACTGTTGGGATCAATCCACTTCAGCCTCATATCCCTAAACCCAAACCCCAAACATGTGTAACCAATCAACAGCTGAAAATCATATCACCGTAGCTCTCTCTCTCTGTCTGTCTGTATTTAATAAAATCATAACATGAGGGTCAGGTATGATTGGCTCTCCTTTCAATCTCACAAGGCTATAGAGGGAGCATGGGTTATGCTATACGGCCAATAAGAATACACATTCAGCACAGAGTTCAGCCAATTGTGACGTAACATTCTTGGGTCAGTTACCTTTCAGGGAAGGTCGGGCAATATGGTGTGAATATGGAGCTTTTAGCTCTTTCCCCGCCAGCATTTTTTTAAAAAGTTGCCAGCCACCACCAGCGATTTTGATGATTTTCACTCAAATTTGATGGCCTCCAGTATATTTTGCTGTATGAATATTTGAATATGCAATACACCAAAATAAAGATCAGAGCCTCTACTTTTTTTTTATTTTTTTTATCTGTTTTATTCTAGCTTAAAGCATTTTTTTTTTTTTATCAACACTTGAATATAGATAGGTTTCATAAAAAAATCATAATTTTGAGCAAAAAGGTGAGAAAATCACCTTTTTATCAAAAGCTACATGTGGATAATTTTCAGTATGATTATCAAACGTATACTGTGCTATGTAACGTACGTACACTGTGCTATGTAAGCTTTCTTATGTATATGTTATTGTATGGGTGCGTTTGTATGTATGCTTTGTCTGTTTCAGACGCGACGTTCATTGGCGGATCTGCCTGTCACTCTGCTGACGTTGGACGCTGACGTCTGTGATTGCGCCACCAATGGTCTGCGGCCACGCAGTTTATTTAAAGTTCACTAATGTTAATGGCGAATAGGCTGGACTGGGTGATGTACGGCTCTGTGAGGACGGTTCTCTCTCTTGCGAGAAGACCAGTCTGAGAGTCTGTTTTTGTTGGCATTACGGTTCTGTTTTTTTCTTGCAGTAGTGTCAGTGAGTTGCTTGTTGTTGACTGACTTTGATGTGCGTGTTGCCCCTG
>NW_015540902.1:1013139-1017610 GCF_001515605.1 Sinocyclocheilus anshuiensis
CATCTGGATAATATTCAGTACGATTATCAAAGCATAAATCCAGTAAATCGCTTCCATCAATACCTCCAAAGCTTGCACAGACATATACCACTTCCTGGATCAACATTGTACTCTGTAACATTATGCAGTTTTAATTTAAATGCTGTCTATTGCTGATGATCGCATTATTTTTCATATGCATCTGTTTACATAAGAGATCGCTAGTTTCTCTGTCCTGTTGACGTGTTTTTGTTCAGGAGGTTTTGTACTCGTTTAGAAGATGCGTAATAGCGCCCCCGAGTGTATAACAGTGAAAACACGAAAAGCCATAAAAACCCGTCTTTGTCGGGGAAGCGTTTTCTTGTAAAAGACGAGATAACTCGTCAATGGCGGGGAAAGAATTAGAAGGTGAAGGAAAGGCTGCATCATAAAACTATGGACATTTATAGGTAATTTTATTAGCCTTTGAGAAGAGAGAACAAACATAGAAACATTTTTCTAATGGAAATGTTCTGTTGCCTTACAATGAGTGAAATCCTCCGAACAAGACAGCATCCAGAACTCAATTAAACTAAATAAACATTCATTCTAGTTCAGAGCTCCACTGAAGACTAAGGTCCAGTGAGAGTTCAGGGGATTTTCAGTGTGGTCTTAACTGGAATTAATGTTTTTGTAGCTTAAATTGATCTTAACTGGATCCAATTTACTATGAGGCCTCACTCAAAAAGTTATTTTTTTTCCCTTTTGGTTTTGGATGCTTGACACTGAATAGTGTGTGCGTATGTGTTTTATTATTATTGTACTGAAAAAGAGAGTATGAACATCCTGTGGAGGGATGTGCGTGTTGGGTGGTTTGAATACTTTTTTTCTCCCTTACATTTTACATGGGTGCAAATATGTGGATATGCACACATACACACACAGATGTGTGGGCCAATTCCCTGAATTGGACACAACCTTTTTACACTATTTATTGTCTTAAAAACATGTTAATGGGGACACTGAACTGGAGAATTCTCACAGTCCCTGGTAGATCATGACTTCGGTACTGAAAACAGATAGATCAGGTTGTTTTTGGCTCTGCTGGTTTCCAAAGAACACCCAAATTAGGCCCCAAAGGGCCACCCTCTGATTTTCTTTGTCTTTCTCTCTTTTATTTCTCATATCAACCCTGTTGTGGAGGTGTCATTTTAGCATTGGACATGTCCCCCATCCCACGTACCGTGTAAAAAACTATGCCTATGATTCAAAGATAATCACATATGAGGTAACAAACACTGTGAATAAAACAGGAGAATTGCATGTTTTAGCCAACCTTGAACAGCAAAAAAGAAGTCAGAAGACTTCCATAATCACACAGTGGTGTGCAATATGTTTTTATATGAATTGACTCATTTCTGGGATCAGCCATGCACAATTTCAGTTTCATTTACATTTGAAAAGTCTGGTTGTTAATATTTGCATGTAAGGTGTATAAGAACAAGTTGTATTTTTTACACCATTACACCATTGCCAGAACATTTTAGTGTTCTGGATTTTGTGTTACTTGTGTCATGGTTTACACAAAAATATTAAGCAGCACAACTGTTTTGAACATTAATAATAATAAGAAATATATGTTATACAGAAACAAACTGTAAAATAAATGCAGCCTTGGTAAGCATAAGATACTTTTTTCAAAAACTTTAAAACTCTTTTGAATGGTAGTGCATAAACATACAAAGCAGATGCCTATAAGGTAATTTTTGCATCACTGATCAAAATCAAAAAGCAGTGGTGGACAGTAACGGAGTAGTTTTACTTCGTTACTGTACTTAAGTAAATTTTTCAAGTATCTGTACTTTACTGGAGTAGTTTTAAGTACTTGATTTGTGTACTTCGTCCACCACTGTCAAAAAGACAGATGCATGACTGACTATGGTCCAAACACTGACCCCCACCAAATCTGCTATGTGTCCACTATAATACTCTCTCAGTCTCTCTAAACACAAATGCTTCCTCCTACATTAACGTACCCTGCTCTCTTTCTCTCTTTCCCCCCCTGGGAAGGACAGATTAGTGTGGGTTGATGATGGGCGACAGTGGTCTCAATATCATGTGTCAGTGCTGTTCAGATCAAACAGAGAAATACTGATGATCTCTGTCCTGCTCTAGGGTGCCTTTCCCCCCTTCACAAAGAATCCTGGGCCCCTAGAGACCTCAAGCATCAGCGAGGGGGCTGACAGGACTCCTCAGCCTTATAACATAGAGTCACTCAGTTGGGCACAGGGAACAGAGATAGGGTGATGACCAGGATGAAGATCTAAGGAATGAAATTAGAATAAAAACTAAGCAATTTTATATAACATATTTTATGCCAGTCCAAGGCTGCCCCTTTAAGGAGCAGAAAGATAATGCAGTATTTCTCTGTAGTCGCCAGTGGCGGCTCGTCGGGGGGAGGCAGGTGAGGCACAGCTTCCCCATAATTTTGAGGTGAAAAGGGAGGGGGAGGCCGGGGGAGAGATGAGTTCTCGTGCCTCCGTTGGTAAAAAAAAAATTAGCCAATCAGCATCAAGTGTTCACTTTCAGTGCTGAGGAGTGTTGAGAAAAGAACCCTCGTAGAGGAGGCTAGCCTCCCTTCTGATATCAACCAATCATCACAGAGACGTAAATTACGTGATATTAGTTTGAACGTCTGCCGCTGCGCTGATAATGTACCAAGTACTTATGATGAGTAGCGATATTGAATATTTGATTGCCAACAGATTTACCAAGCTGTCATTCAAACAGTATATATACAAATTTAGGAAAAACAGCCTAAGCTGGAAATAGGCTACAGCAGTAGGCTTAATTAAATGGCGCAACAGGCAGCTCTCTTTTAACATAGACTTTTAAGAAGGGATGGATGTTTGCTTCAAGTGATGGGCCAGGTAAGTGAAATTATATTATCTTGCTGTATGCTGGAAATAGGCTACAGCAGTAGGCTTAATTAAATGGCGCAACAGGCAGCTCTCTTTTAACATAGACTTTTAAGAAGGGATGGATGTTTGCTTCAAGTGATGGGCCAGGTAAGTGAAGTTATATTATCTTGCTGTATGTATGTCGTTTTCTTTACGTTTTCTGACTAAAAGCAACCAAAAAGCCATTTTAAAGTGGTTAAGCAAATAATAATAATAATAATAATAATCGGCAGGGATCCCAGACCAATACAATTAGTGTGCCTCCTCTATTTTAAAACCCACGAGCCGCCACTGGTAGTCGCACACAGAAATATGACACTTCCCTCCCTTTCATCAACCCAAAGAGCACAATTATTCAGTGTAAACATGTTTAAAATGCTCCAGCTTCATTTCAGTACTTTTTTTAGTGGCCTTGGTCTAGGTAGGTTAATTACTGGGGCCTCCTGGTCTGGAGCATAAAATGCTTAAGATGCCCTGACCATAAAGAGCTATATTTAGTCATTAGTAGGGGAGTTTCTCCACTTCACCTAATCAATCAGTGTTAGATGGTGAAATTGACAAAAATGGGAGAGGAGCTGGCTCATTTATTGCTCTCCCAGGCCACTCAACCAATCAATAAGTTACTTTCATCATAATTAGATGATCAGGTTTTTTTATGCACTTTAAAACCGAAATCACTATTGGTCCTTTGTCAAGAGAGCTCATGCATATTCCAATACACTGCTGTCATAAAGGCCACTTCTGCTATAGACTGGTCAAAACAACTTGACATCATTTATTGGGAACTTCTTCCCTTCCTCAAACCAGTAGCCATTATAATCAATGTTGATGCCTTAAGGATCAATAAGGAAGAAATGGTGTGAGCTGAGCCCATCTTTACAATAATGATGGAAATGAAAGATGCAATACTTTATATGCAAAGGCTTAAAAATATGCTTAATACAGATTTTAAAAGTGATAGATTTTGCAATCAAATTTGGAGATAAAACGAGTTTGAAGTTATCTACATTTGGATCCAGTTTAGCTCTTATTTATTTCCCGGGCTATCCTCGAAGGACACATAAGTAAATGGCAATGCAAGTCTGGTCTTAATTGTTGCCACTTGATCTTCTAGTCCTCTCAAACTGATTCATGACTCAAGCTGATTTGGTAAATATTTGTGGTAAATTCGTTTCCTAAAGTTGATTGGTGACAAACATGATGCTGGGCAACAATTCACTGTGTGATGTAGTCTATGGAATGCAGCTATGTGCCCCTAAAATTCAAGAGATGGAGGCAAAAATGCCCCTGTATGAGTTTTTGTCTCATATTTATATATATATATATATATATATATATATATACAGTACATGATATTATAGAAATATAGAATATAAAAAACCCATTAAAGGGATAATTATGTCATCATTAACGCACCCTCATATCATTTCTAACCTTTATGACTTACTTTCTTTAACCAAAACCAAACTCTTCTAGTTACCACTGGCTTCCATTGTATGTGTCAGACTCTGTTCCGTGTTTTGTGGTTGTTTTGCTCCTCATTTGCCTTCCTT
>NW_015540902.1:1017696-1017992 GCF_001515605.1 Sinocyclocheilus anshuiensis
CCTTTCCCATGTTTAATTTGTCCCAGGTGTTTCCCATGATGTTTCATTGCTCCCAGGTGTGTCTCGTCATCCTCTCCTCCTGTGTGTATAAATAGTGTTCCCTGTGTGTGCTCCAGCGTCCGGTATTGTTCTTGTCATGTCTATGTCTACATGTATTGCGTGAGTGTTCCTGTGTATTAATTAAACCCATTTGGATTGATGTACTCCTCGTCTCTCTTCGTTCCTTGCTCCTCAGTCCGCTCAGCAGTGCACCCGTGACAGAATACCGGACCGATACCGAAAGTAAGCAGCGCCCC
>NW_015540902.1:1018857-1023013 GCF_001515605.1 Sinocyclocheilus anshuiensis
GGCTGGGGCCTCGGCCTCGGAGGCTGCTCCGCCCCGGCCTCCCGAGGCCCCTGCTCCGCCATGGCCTCCAGAGGCCCCTGCTCCGCCATGGCACCCCGAACGGGTACCGCTCTGGAGGCATCCCCTCCTCCTGTGTATAAATAGTGTTCCCTGTGTGTGCTCCAGCGTCCGGTATTGTTCATGTCATGTCTATGTCTACATGTATTGTGTGAGTGTTCCTTTGTATTAATTAAACCCATTTGGATTGATGTACTCCTCGTCTCTCTTCGTTCCTTGCTCCTCAATCCGCTCAGCAGTGCACCCGTGACAGTATGGAAAGGGAAAAAAACACATTTCTTAAATGATCTTCCTTTAGGTTTCACAGTTTATTTTAGGCCATCGTAGCCTAAACGTTTTTGCAATACATTCTATGTCGAATCAAATAATATATTTCTTTCTAAAGCTACTTTTTGTAATGCTTATTTGATCTGAAGAGGCAATGGCTTTTAATGTTTCTGGGTCTGTCTGCATGTTCTTAAGAGCTTAGAGGTACAAGTAAAAGTAACATGGGAGTGAAGGTCAAACACGATGTATAAGACAGGTAGCTCTGTTCTTCTTGAAGAGAAATTCAGAATAAAAACCCACACTGCGAGAACTAGAAGATCGAACCATTATTAAAACTGTGTAGCCATTGTTCCTGATCAAAACAGATGGTCAATGTCTATAGGTTCAGAGTATTGCTAACAAATACACAGAGACTAAACCTCCACAACCTTTCTGCTTTTAACAACTCAGGCGAGAGAGTTTAAAGGTTAAAGGTCAGAAAAGGGTGTCTGTGTATGTTTGAAATACTAACATTTCACACGGATAGACAGACAGAAATAGATTTCAATGGGATAAGTTGATGGGATCGCAGCCTGACTTAGGAGACCACACAGTCTTAAACTACCAAAAGCTGACTTTAAAAGGTTAGATCGCCTGACTTTTTCCTTCCTAAAGTTAAACGCTGTTCAGAAAAGTGCCATCCGAGGGTTTTAAAGTCAATAAGCTTCACAAAAGCATTTACACCACATTGCTGATGACATTTAGACAGAGTCACCACTGACATAAGCAATAACCAGGCCCAGTGGGAATCTTCAGGCTATTTTCGCCATGATTTTGACTGAAAATCTGCAGATTTAAAGACAATAAAATGTGTCACACAGAGCTGAGAGTATTATACGCTTATTGGTAGCTGAAATCACAATCAAATTAGCCACAACACTAAATAAGTGAATGCACAAGGGGATCTGTAGGCTATTATGAATGAAGAGAGCTCCAGGTCTGCAGACATTTTTTAGAGATTTTTTTTTTGTGATTTCTAAAGATATTTAATTTAATTGTTTATTTTATTTTGCACTGTTTTTCATTGTCTGTTGCAGCTGCTCTGGCAATGTATTTTGCAAAATGTAACTAAAATGAAACCAAATGTTTCCCTGCTCCTGTCATAAATCCAGTAGCATAAAAATGTATATTTTATTTAGACTGCAAAAGGATAAATGAATGGGTACATGTGTACCTGTGCTCCCTATAGCCAGTCCAGCCTCTCAGATCGAGAATAAGAATGAGAGAGATGTAGGTCAGGCATATTACAGTGTAATTAACATTCATCATCATCATCATCAAAGCTGCATCTGACGTGGAACAAAACTGTGTCACCACCAGAAATGTGCAGGTGAAACGGATGTTGTTTTTATTTATTTATTTTTTTAGCTCTTCTGAGGAAAGAGAATAATGGGAGAGAAAGGAAAGTGAAGGAGGTGGGACACAAGATGTGTCGGTTAAATAGAGAGTACAGTAGTGATGAGTCGAGTACAGAGAGAATAGGGAACTGATCTGGGCCCCATGAAGGATGATTACAGTCTTTACAGAAAGAAAGAAAGAAAGAAAGAAAGAAAAAAAGAAAGAAAGAAAGAAAGAAAGAAGGTTCCAGGTGGGTCCTGAAAAAAGTATAGGCCAATGTTTTTCACAAGAAAATATATATATATAATAAATAGTGTATACACTAAAAAATGTATACACTTCTGCTCAAAAGGTCTAGGTCGGTAAGACTTTTTTGATGTTTTTAAAAAGAATATTTATACTCACCAAGGCTGCATTTATTTAATCAGAAACATAGTAAAAACTTTAATACTGTGAAATATTATTACAATTTAAAATAACACATTTTAAAATATAAAAATATTTTTAAATGTGATGCCAAACTGAATTTTTAGCATCATTACTCCAGTCTTCAGTGTTGCATGATCTTTCAGAAATCTTGTTGTGGAAACCGTGATTTCTTTAGGATTCTTTGATGAATAGAAAGTTACTTGTATTGTTACTTTTGATCAATTTATTGCATCCTTGTTTAATAAAAGTTTTTTTTATAATAATAATTATAATTTTTTATCTCATTAATATCAAACCTTTGAACAGTAGTGTATGTAAAAAGGTTTCTATGAGGGTTAGGTTTAGTTGAAGGGATTAGGGGATGTACAAAATGTCATTATCTCAACATAAAACCAATATACTAGCACTGGCATGATTAGGCTTAAACGCAATTTGATTTTTGAATGAGATTTTATTGTAGTTTATTCATTGTGTTGCGAATTCCAAATCTCATGTAAATACTGTTTTCTTTCATTGTTTGGTTGCTATATTGAGCTGATTTTTGATAGTTATCAGCGTTTTGTTGAACATGTAAACACACTCAATGGAAAGTGCCCACCGTGATAGAAAAACAAACGTGTGTCTGTGTGTTTGGTAACCCACGCTCTGTGAAAAGTCCCCTGATTTTAGCTTGGCAAAAGAACAGCTGGATCTGATGGTAGCTTTGCACAGATACAGAAGTCACAATGTCAAAGTTTGGGGTGGTCTTGTAGAAGACATCTGTGTGTATGCATGCACTACATGGTCAGTATTGCTGTAATCTGGACTAATCTAATTTGACCTAATCTACTATATTGTCCTTAGAAAAGACAAACTTCAACATGAAAAAAAGACAAACTTAACAGGGCCACCACATCACTAAAACCACTGCATATCACGCTACAAAATACACATCATCTTACTGTCACACACACCAAATGACCAACATATGCTCTAACAAATTTCATGTGTGATATGAAAGAACAGAGATGGAGGAAGCGGGATGCATGTTGTTTTTCATATCAATGTAGTGTAATGTTTAGATTTGATACACTATTCAGTTCTTAACATAAGTCTGACCCACTAACGTCTCTTTATATATACAGTATATATATAAGAACATTGGGATACTGGATCCTACTGACTTTCATTGTATGGACAAAGCAAATAAACAACACATAAGACATTTTCCAAAATATGTTCTATATTCTATAGTAAATTTTCATTTTATCTGAACTATGCCTTTAATGCTGGACAAAATGGTTTGTAATCTTCTCTGGACCACAATTACACTAAAATGGTAAAATATAAATAAATAAAAAATATAATAATAAAAATAAATCATGAAAAAAAAAATCACATCTTCTAAAACGGTGAACAACATACAACATTCTTATTCCAACTTAACACAATATGCATTTACATGCAAACCTTACTTAGTTATGCTTGCAATACTAACCCAACACAGTATATGATCATGAAAAAAATCCTTAAAGGTCCCCTGAAATGCGTAGAAACACGCAGCGTTACTCTATGTGTTGACGTCATTTTAACTGAAACAGGAAGACAGGGCGGGACATAACAAGCAGCCCTGCCCCTTTTTAAAATAGCCAATAGCGTTCGTTTATATCACAGCTTGGGCTAGAGCCGTTGAGAGCCGTTGAGCTCCGTAAAGCCACATTTGACAGGGTATGCCAGCCACACTCTCATCCTTATTGCTATAAAATATAGCATTCTGTGTAGAATTCAAATAGCTCCGATACATTTTGTGGTCTGCGCTGACTCGCGCATGTGATCCGCTCCGTGCTATCGTGTCTCTGGACCGGAGCAGAGTGTGTGTGCGGTGCGGTGGTTAGCGTGACACAGCGCGAAACCAGACTACTTTTTTTTCCTCAATGGAAAGCATATTTACACTGTTTGAATCGTTCCCTGTCCCCTATATAGTGCACTACGGGCCATTCACTGTACAGAAAATACTAATTCTGTGGACAAGTGACCGATTTCAGCC
>NW_015540902.1:1023961-1026137 GCF_001515605.1 Sinocyclocheilus anshuiensis
TTTTTTTCCTCAATGGAAAGCATATTTACACTGTTTGAATCGTTCCCTGTTCCCTATATAGTGCACTTGACGTGCCATTCACTGTACAGAAAATACTAATTCTGTGGACAAGTGACCGATTTCAGCCGAGGCTTCAGTGTCTATTTTATAGTGTAGGGGGCGGGCGCTTCGGATTCTAGAGAGCATTTGATTGGACAGAATGTTTGATGAGAAGCTGAAGTACGATGTGACATCAAAAAAAACATTGAGCCGTTTTGGCAGAAGTGACGAACTGCAAGCTTTGAATGCTTATATCTTCTAAATGCAAATGTTGTCACTGTTTTGGAGCACACTGCCTTATAGATAACCTTAAGACTAACATATTGATGCTAATACCCAAAAAACTTTAATTTTGATTTCATGGGGACTTTAAATACATTTTAGGGAAAGTTCATACGCAGTTTGAGCAAAACCTTATCAACACCCTTGACATTTTGCCCCTTAACCCTCGATTTCAGTCTGAATGTAAAAATAGCTATTCTGCTTGTTTATTCAATGTGCATGTCAGTTTAAGTTTTGATGTCATGAATGGAGAAAAAATCCAGAGAATTTCCAATTACATTTATGTAAGTTTTTCTTGCATTACCTGGTTTTTGTAATAAGCAGAATTTTTAGCAGCATATTGACACACTAGTTATCATCAAGCTGACGCCACAACCAGGACAAAACCAGCACAGCCACAAATCAACACTTCCTTTAACATCTTAGCTATTGAGTCTCGCTTTAGCATAGAGGGTGACTAAGTTCAGAGCTAAAGCTTATGTTCTTCATTATCCGGTGCCTGCTCGGACACCAATGGCATGTTCTGATTGGCTCTGCCTGGTCTCGGAGCGGCAACACAGATCTGACTTTAAACTGAAGCAGAGGCTGATAATAAAATTTCCCCCACACAGGGATGATATTAACTTGTACGAGTCCGTCTACATGGAGAAATGTTCTCTTCTTCTGTCCTCCCACACCTGGTTGTTTAACATGAGCTGCTGACAGGAGGATTTTGAATGGTTTGGGTGCTCTGCTCATATTTGTGAGTGTATGAGTGCATGTTTCACAAATGTGAAAAGCAAGCATAGATGTAGATGTAGATGCATGCTGTTCCATGTTGGTAAAATAAGTCTACACTTTGTCTGCATTATTAATGTTAAGTTATGTATGTGCGCAGTCTGCACACATGAAAGGTCAAACTTACTACTAAACTACTATCTACAGTATCTAACTAACTACTATCTGTTTACTATCTTAAAACACTGAGTGGCTTGTATTAAATGTCTGCTTTTACACTGGCACTTCAGTCTCAAACCACCACAGTCTAAGTCAGTGGTTCCTAACCCTGGTCCTGGAGGCACCCCAACACTGCACATTTTGCATGTCTCCTTTCTCTGACACACCAATTTTAGGTCTTGAATTCTCTACTAATGAGCTGATGACCTGAATCAGGTGTGCTTGATTAAGGAGACATGCAAACCTTGCAGTGTTGGGGTGCCTCCAGGACCAGGGTTGGGAACCACTGGTCTAAGTCTCTAAGTGTCAGTGTCCAAACAGTGTCCAAAAGTGTCCACATACTCTGCACTGACCAAATTCTGTGTAATTTTGCAAGAAAGCCACTTAAACTTTAATAAAACCTAATTACAATCTCAGACAAAAAGAAAATAAATGCACTTTTTGTGACCCTGAAATATATTTTGACACTTCAGACATTTGAAATGAATGTCTTTGCATTAGAAAACAAAATATGAAACCATGTACCATTTAAAAAAATAGATATTTTATTTAAAATTAAGACAAAAAGTGTTTTGGGTGCTTTTATAGTTGTTAAACTTAGTGGCACATGACCATTAATATAATGGACAACACCTTTGATTTTTTTTTTTACAAGAAAATCTTTGTGATCTTGACAAGACAATGCTTCCTGTATCCACTAAAAATAGCCTTGAGACCTAATGGTTAAAATAATTAAAATAAATAAATAAATAATACAAAGGCTCAAAAAAGTATTATTTGTCTGCAAATGGTTTGAAATTCATACATTTTTAAGTGTGGCTTAAGTGCCCAAATGCTTTTTGGCCCACTAGATATATACTGCCCTTCCAAGCACAGAAGTGAAACTGCTTATGAACTCAAGTGTGTGTGTGTGTGTGTG
>NW_015540902.1:1026174-1032623 GCF_001515605.1 Sinocyclocheilus anshuiensis
GTATGTATGTGTGTGTGTGTGTGTGTGTGTGTGTGTGTGTGTGTGTGTGTGTGAATGAGTGACCATCAAAATCTATGCTAATGTTTGTCCATTGCTACTGTCCATTATACTGTCAGTTACCTTAGACTGTTTTCTTTTCTAACCGAATCCTGATAAACAGATTAGTGCAGATGTGATTTTCCCTAAGAGCATGTGTCTAGGAGATCATCAGGGGACAGTGCAACACCCACACCAACACCAACACCAGAAGCAAAGTCAGCACTGTAACTATACAAAATTAGGTCTTAGCACTTCAACAACGGCAGGAAAATACACCTCCTTACTTTCTCTAAACATAAGTCACTTGATGTCCTGTTCCTCTGAAGCCTCCCAGGCCACCCAGCCTCAGCAGCATCATATCAATCTTCACCGGCATGTTTCTCTATTGATTTTTCTTTTCATTTCTCTTCCGTCTGAGGAGGCACCAACTATGGAGTCAAGGTCTTTTGTTCCCTTAATTTCATGTGCCATAAAAACAAACAGAACTCAAGATGGCCGCCATTGCAATAAAGCAGGAAAATAAACAAATGTGTGAGCATTACCTGCTGGCTCAAGAATCTGCGAGTGGTTTAGATGTTTAATGTTCAGTGCGAGTTGCTTTATTTTACTTTAAAACAACGTGACCTTGTCTTTGAAGCCAGTAAAGGAAATAATGCAATCAGCTGAAGCCAGCAGCATGTGGCTGAGTGCTCATGTTTATATCCAATTATGTGATGACTTTACAATGACTTCAATGCAATCTAAAGTAACAGATTTCTTCATATTTAGTATTATGGCGCTTGAAAGCAGCTGCTATACCAGATGCAGAGGACTTAAGTGCTTAACATAAAAAGCAACAAATTACAGGGAATACTTGACATATTTATAAATATTTAAATAGATAACCAGTTTGGGTATAAGCAATAATACTTTCATCTTATTTGATTATGGATTATTTAAAAGTGAGTACATGATTGATGTTACCATATTACGGGTCTCTAAAGAAAGCAAACAACACTGTTATTCACAGTTAAAGAAAAATGTTATTTAATTCATTGTCTGAATAATTTCTCACCTTTTTAAATAACAGCTATTCGTTATCAAGTGAGAAATATGTAACTAAAAAATTAGTAAGCCCAATCCAAAAATGAAAATAAGATTTGACAGCTATTGAGACTGCTTTACAACTGTTAGTAAAAATGATTATAATTGCATAAATAATAACAACAACAACAACAAATTTAACTGTTACATTAATGATTCAAAATCGGTTGTGTATTTTGGTTATTGGACACATAAAAAAGTATAGGTATCTTTCACAGACAAAATACTATTACTCAATCTATACTTTTAATGATCTAGACCTTTAATCAAACTGTGAATACTGAAACAGACAGGGGAGATTTGTTGTAAGTAATAAATCAGAGGTGGAAGGATGAAAAAAAAAATAAAATACATCCATTCTCACTTAAGGGCAAAGGCTGAGAAAGCTTGAACCTCCATTGCCACAGGCGTGGTGGCTAAGTTCATATCCCAAGTGGATCAAGTAAAAGTGCGGGTAAATTGAGATGAGGGACACCCTCTCAGATCAGTCCATCAGTCTCTCGGACAGCCGCCCAGAAGCTCTCAGTGGGAAACACTTCTTGTGCAGTATGAGGAATGGAAAGACTGTTTTTTTTTTTTTTTTTTTCTTAAATAACATTTGTTTATTTGAAAGTCTTTAGGGAAGAATAAAATGTTCCATCTTATCATACAGTGCAACACAAAGTCATTATTTTTTTATGCCAAAGGCTTAAAGATTCTTCTAATTACAATAAATGTTCCCAAACTGAAAAGATGTCTCCCATTACTAGCCACAGGGAATGCTGGGTTTGATGGGATGCCTTTGTTTATGTATTCAAGGTGAACTTTAATTCCCATAATTCAACTAAGCCAGACATGTCTCGACTTCCTCAATGTCTGTCACCAATCTGTCACCGTGGTAATAAGTGGCAATCAGTGTAATTCTGGTCAGCTAAAGTGTGACTGTGAGGGTGGCACAAGCCTGTATTAAATCATGGGAAACAAAACTGTGGCCTACTTTCTATCAAAAATATATATATATAATAATAATTGCTTCATTCGGTTTTTCTTCTCTTTTTTCTGCTTCTCTCTATATTGTATATCTGATACAAAGAAAAAGAAAGGAGGGCAGCTAAACGAAGAAGGGCTGGATGAATGAAGAAAAATGTCAATAATTAAAAAGAAAACTTTGAGGCTTAGCACCCTGAAAAGTCTGAACTGTCAAGGAAAATAGGGAAGGGCTACATAATAGACCAAGACGACAAAGCTGATCAGTTTTTATTATTACAAAAATCAAATTACATCCTCTAATGGTGGAATAAATTAGTGTAATCATGCTTGAATGGGCTGTTCATCATCTGCCTCCTGGGGGATACTCTGATTAATAGAGGACTCAGTCATCACTGACATTTTACATGCTCGTCACACCTTTTAAAGCTGATACCTAAAGCTTAATTTACCAAGCCCACAACCAGCAGATGAAGACGAAACTGTCTGGACCAGTCTGAAAGTACAAAAAGTGCTCATCAGTCTTTGTCAGAACACAATGCGTAGAGAGAAGTACAGATGTGAAAATGATGAAGATTGTAATATGTAATCGGTTAGACAATTTCAGTGATGCCCACAGAACTGTCTAGGGGAACTATCATCCAAACAAATCAGAAAGACATTATGATATTGTAAAGGGAAAAAAAATTGTAATTGCTTGGACAACTCCAAAGACACATCACAGAAAACTCACAAAAAAGTTAAAGGAGCAAATATTTGCTGCATATGTTTGAATGTGTCTGTTTAACTATTCCTGGGATTTTAATTATCACTCACCAATACTGTATATCCAAAAAGTAACGTGTGTTGTCAGAAGAAGCATGTGTATCTCATGGCAAGAGATCTAAGAGAAAGTCAATAGAACAATTAGTCTGTCTCATATCCTGCATAGGATCAACTGTAGACATCTGTCAATAATCCAGCTCTGGAAGCAATGAAGTCGTTCTTTCTGAAACGTCTGCTAGACGACCTTGGTTACGGTGGGCTTAGTCAAGCACACTTCTTTAATACCTCGTACTTTTGCCTACATTAATCACATGCTTGCTGACATGTAGAGTGCATGAGAGTTCAACTCTAAACATGCACAATGGTTGTGAAAAACAAAAAAAAAAAGAAAACCTCAAGTGTGTTTATGCTGACATAAAGTGTGAGTAAAAATACACGGCATCTGACTGTGCATGGAAGACAGAGGCTATCTAAACTCAACAAGCTCACTTAAATATGTCTCAGTGGCACATGAACAGATCACACTGTATTATTAGAGCTGTTATTAAGTGTAGCTCAAGGGCGTTTAGAGCAAAAAAAAGCATGAGATGAACGTGTCACATTGTCACAGATCATGTCCGCTCATAGATGACTGTAACAGAGAAAACCAAAGACAAACTCAATGGCAAAGGTAGGCAGACTTTCAGTGCACATCACATGCACTTAACAAAGAGATACTTGAACTAAAACACCCAACTCAAACTTCTAAATGCTCACTTTGTATAGATCAGCTAGTTCAGCATGACCAGTCACATGTTTCAGTGCTGAAAAATTGAAACAATGACAGAAGACTAATCAGTTACAGATCATGCAGACATTTGAACATACTTATCCACTAATCACTTCTCCTCTCTTTCTCTGTCTATTGCTCTGTTCCAAAACCTAGTGAGATGCCTATGAAGGAAGCATTTTAAGGCTTGCATGTGAAGGCTGTTGCAAAAAGTGGGCACCTTAAAACACCTCCTAAGATTCTTCATTTTAGCCTAATTATAAGACAGGATCACATTGATCCCTCACAGAGAAGGCAATTACAGTGTGAAAAAAGCCACTTTTCACATGCAACTACAGTCTCAGCTCTACTGTAATATATCTTTTCCAGTCACACCTTAAAACTCTTTTTTTCTTGCCTTTCCCTCAGTCTCTCTTTAACTACCGTTTTAGTTGTCCTCAGTGAATTTTCCATAGAGTTCATACAGCTTGAGCTGTCAAAATCATATCAGAATCTCATAAATAAATAGCTCCACTGGAACCAAAACAAATTACACAGATCCTCCTGAGAGCATAAACCCCTCTTCCTGAACATGAGGACCCCCTAAGGACCCCCTGCCATGGGACTTAGGTATTCCACTCAGTGCCCGTAGATAAAAACCAAAGTGCAAAGCTGGTTTCGTTTTTTTGGTTTTGCTTCTTCCTTTTCTCTTCACATCTACGTGATGAAGAATAAATGTTTCGAAACAGAGTGCAGCCTGTCATCAGTCAATTCAGTTTTCATAAAAATTTGATCTGGCAGTGGATCACTTGACCCCTGAGTAGTCAGCAGACTGCCCTGAAGGGGTTTTTGTCCATGATTTCAGCCCTAACTGCCCAGGGGAGTCTTACGTTTCCCATGTCCCCCTAAACTCTCAACCCTTCTCCTTTACAGCATGTGGTGCTGGAGCATGCTGGGCTAAGGTGCTCTAGGTGTGCCTTGCATGTTATGAAAATGTTGTGTACGCCCTGGGAGAACATTTGGGGTGCTGTTAGTGCTAGTAAAATACTGCAAAATATGGCCTGAGATGGCAATTTATTCCCCCATGTGTTATCTCTGACCTGGGTCATTGAATTAATCTTTGTTTTCATTTTACAGTAGATGTATGCAACTATGTGTGTTTGTACATGTGTCACACTCATCTGGAAGAAATGAAAAGTCATTTTAAATATTTTGACAGCTTGAGTGAGTTAGAGTGTATGTTAATCATAAACACACTGGTAATATACACTTGATACCACTTGAATAAACAAGCGTATGCATACATATACACATATGCACAACAGGCCATGTAGAATCTCAAATTATGCATGATGGATACATTTAGCCGCAATAAGATAATATTACAAATAATTATAAAATAGAATTGTGTAGATGCATATTTTTATTTACACTATCATATTTTAAGTTTTAAAAGTTAAAATACATTTTCTATTTTAATATATTTTAAAATTTAATCTATTTCTGTGATGTCAAAGCTGAATTTTCAGCATCATTACTCCACTCTTCAGTGTCACATGATCCTTCAGAAATCCTTCTAATATGCTGATTTGCTGGTCAAGAAACATTTCTTATTATTGATATTGAAAACAGTTTTGCAGCTTAATGTGTTTGTGGAAACCATTATACACTTTTCAGGATTCTTTGATGAACACAAAGTTCAAAAGACCACACTTTATATGAAATTGAATTCAAGGTGAACCAACATGTTCTTCCTGTGGTCATTGTTGCTTTATAGATTTATTCAATTTAAAGTGGTCAAACAGTTCAGCACATTTGTCTTCCATTCTCTTGTGTTCCACTTTCTATCCATGATATTTTCTAGAAGCTCAAAAATCAGTAACTTGCAAAAACAGAATTAATGCAAATTAAGCACAATGCAGAATAAGTGCAAACAGATGTTGGAGGAAGGATAGAGTAAAGCAAATATTCTAGCACAGAATGCAATTGGAACACATGAAACTCCCACAACAGTCTACAGGTGAGAGCAGCAATCAAAGAGGACAGGTCCAGCAAAGGTGCTCCTTGCATTGCTGGAGAGAAGAAAATAGCCATGATCAGCAGCACAGAAGGGGAAAAGAAAGCCTATAGGTTGCTTTGGACTGCTAGAACTTTCATGGTATGTGTATGAACAACTAATGGTTGAAACACGTACAAGGTTAAGGCGCTCTGACAAGTCTGATGTCAAAGAGTTTGCACCAATGTCAAAACTCTGAAGGAGATAAAGCAGTAATTACACAACATTTACTTTTGGTGTAGGTACTGAAAATCATTATCTTGACTTAAAGGGGTCATATGATGCGATTTTAATTTTTCCTTTCTCTTTGAAGTGTTACAAGCTCTTGGTGCATAAAGAAGATCTGTAAAGTTGCAAAGACTAAAGTCTCAAATCCAAAGAGATATTCTTTATAAAAGTTAAGAGTTAACCACACCTACCTAAAACGGCTCATTCTAACACGCCCCCACATATCTACCTCACTATGTGGGAAGATTTGCATAACGCCGCCCAAATGTTCACGCAAAGAAAGAAACAAATCTCTGTTATAACACAATAAATATACGCATAATGAATCTTTCATAATGTCTACAGTTCGTGTGTTATAATGAGAGGATTCGTGAGCACGCAAATTTCAGCACTGCATTTTTCAACACTGCAAACACGTTTTATAGCCTATAAATTAGGGCTGCACAATAAATCTAATTTCTAATTGCGATTACAATTATGGATGCCACAATTACGTAATTGTTCAAAGTGGCAATTAATCGTTCCAAAAGTCCACTTATGTGATTCTGCATGCTTAAGATGCAT
>NW_015540902.1:1032806-1041314 GCF_001515605.1 Sinocyclocheilus anshuiensis
AATGTAAATTGTGATAATCGTAATTAATAATCGCAATTACAATTTCAAGGGAATAATCGACAATTATAATTTTTGTCATAATTGTGCAGCCCTACTATAAATAGATAAATATAAATAGAAACTCTGCATAAGCTTTCACCTGTTAATCATTTATATTTTATATTAGTTCATGTTGCTTTTGTGCAGTAGATGAATAACAATTTATTTGTTTTAGATATTTTATGTTTAGATATTTCTGTTTTGCGGGAGTCCCGTGAATCATTTTATTCTCCCACATCCCACACACACACACACGAGTGTCTACGCCCATCTTGTCCCGCTCCGCACTCTGTTGCGTCGGGTCTCGCGGGAGCAGGTCTCTAATCCACTGGCACTTGACTCCACAGTGCGTGTGCTACATCCTTTTTACAATCTCTAGATTATAAAACACTGCATTCTGTCAGCAATGTAATGCAGCAGTAACGTATAGAGACCTCGGCTTGTAACTATACTGTAATTACTATTTTGAAAATTATAACGCGTTAAATTACTCCGTTACTAAAAAAGTAGTCAAATTACAATAACGCGTTACTAAGTAATGCAATACTGCCCAACACTGCTTATATGTTAGGTTAGCATTCTCAGCATGTGAAACATTTGTCTAAGCGGTCTCTGGTATTTGTTTTAAAGTATATTTGGTGTGAAAGTGATTAGCATACCACCGTGTCTACACAGGACGTGAGCAAAAGTTAAAAAGACAGTAGAGCCCATTGATTATAATCAGTGATATTTCCTACACTGGATGCGGCGTGGAGCAACACTATACGGACACGACTGCTTGAAGCGACAAAGTGCCCGTTGCAAAGAGCTTGGACTACGTCAGGAATAACGGGGAATCCGTTTGCTGTTGGGAATTTCGCATACAGTGTAGACAATATTGATTATAATAAATAGGTTCTGCTGTCTTTTGTCACGACATGTCTCACTGCTCGCGTCCGGTCTAGACACGGTGTAAGAGTCATACATAAGTCTGTTATTAATGCAATTTTGCTTCATTCATTCCGTGATCGGAATCCATGCTGATGTTTGTAAACTGGACAAACTGTGTTTTGAGCTGAAGGCATCGTGAACAAACATCACAGTATAACCATTTATTTCTGCTTAATATAATGCACATTAAACTATATATATATACAGTGGGTACGGAAAGTATTCAGACCCCCTTAAATTTTTCACTCTTTGTTATAAATGGCTGCAATATAACAAAGAGTGAAAAATTTAAGGGGGTCTGAATACTTTCCGTACCCACTGTATATTACTGTTCAAAAGTTTGTCTATTAGATTTTGTTTTTGAAAGAAGTATGTTATGCTGAACAAGGCTGCATTTATTTAATCAAAAATACAGTAAAAGTGTAATGTGAGATATTATTAATGTTTTATATTTTTACATTATACAATTTTTAATTTTTTAATTTTTAAAATATAATTAATTCCTGTGAAGGTTCTATTTGTTTAGATTAGTTAACATAAATTAACAATGAAAAATATTTCTAAAGCATTTATTAATCTTAGTTCATGTTAATATCAACTAATACTACTATTATGTACTAATATGTACTAATACATAATTAAAATCAGAAGTTGTATCTGTTAACACTATTTAACGGATATGAGCTAACATGAACTAATAACGAACAGTTGTATTTTTATTAACTAACATTAACAAAGAATAATAAATACTGTAACAAATGAACTGCTCATTGTTAATGTTAGTGAATGCATTAACTAAAGCGCTATCAACATATCTTATTATTATCAGTGTTGAAAACAGTTGTGCTGTTTAATATTTGTGTGTGTGTGTGTGTGTGTGTATATATATATATATATATATAATTCTTTGATGAACAGAAAGTCAAAAGCATTTTTAATGAAAAAAAAAATCTTTTGTAATGATGTAAGTCTTTAATTGTCACTTTTGACCAATTTAATGCATTGCTTGCTGAAGTATTATTTTCTTTCAAATATATTAATGACCCCAAACATTTCAACAGTAGTGTTTGTCAAAAGATCAGATTGCATTATAGAGCAAATGTAGCCGGACTCCAACCAGAAAAAAATCATTCCTACAATCATTACCGTCTGACAATCAGCTCTCTCACACATACACCTGTAATGAGCCTGTCTATCCAAATGGATCAACCTCAATGAAACTATTTGTGAAAAAGAGAAAAACTGGATGCTTGCATTTCTTTTCATTCCGTGCCATCGTTCAGAAAAGGGGCAGCAGATGAAACGTCTCGGTTACGTATAGGTAACCCTCGTTCCCTGAAGGAGGGAACGGAGACGTCACGTCGGAGCGAGATCCCAATTCGTCGGTCATCCGACGTGACGTCGAGAGTGACCGACTGAAAGGGAACTAAGAAAAGAAGCATGAATAAGGCACTGATGAAGCCTGATCCTCTAGAACTCAAAGAGAAGTGAACTCGACCTCTGCAGGCCAGCTCTCTAGTACCTTCTTCCCTGCTCTCCTCTTACTGACACTGCATTCATCTTCACATCTCTCACGTCTTTCATGCGTCTTTTCAAGCTAAGTAAATGCTGGTCATATAGAGAATTGGAGGTTGGGGGATTGCGTTATATATTTCGGCACATTTGTAACAGCTCAAAACAAACACCAATCATATGCATTTTTTCTTGCTGATTACGTTTACATTTGTGATCTACATTTTTCCTCTCCTCATCTTACATTGTTTACATTCATAATGTGTGTGAATCACTGTAGATTTAGTGATGATGTCAAATTGAACTTGCCTGAACAGTAAGAGGCAGCTGTGATTATGTTTCTGGAACTGATGGCGGTTCGGCCACCCTGATTCTCCCAGACAGGTTGCCTTTCTCATTTATATCCTGTTTCTCTGTGCTTTGGTCCCTCGTTCTTTTGCTCTCCCCTCCTGGGGGGAAAAACATCCATGGGGGACAAATCAGTGGGAATGAAATCATATTATTCATAATTCTCTGGTGAGGATCATTTGAGCTGGAATAACTGAGCAAATGTCACTTACAGTTTGATGTCAAACCACCTTTAAAAAAACCCATGCTGTGTCAGCTGCTGAGAATGGAATTAAACTGAACTTTCAAGCTACTTATAGTGATATGGAGTATATGGATTACATATCGGAGAGTACGCTGATATATTTTCCTTAAAGCAATGGTGCCCTCTTCAGTTGCTATAGGTAAAACAGACCTTTTTCAAAAAGTGAGAAATGTCTCTGCTGAAATAAAGCCAGGATGTTATGAATGCATATATAAATATAGTCATAACTTTACTAAAATAAAAACTTCAACCAAACCTGAGAAAATAAGAAAAATGCTGCCTTCTCAGAAAGTATATGGAAGAAGACAGACATAAAGGCACATCTAAATGTAATGTTCACATAACATCCTGTCTATTAAGATGCCTTCATCTGGATGCTGTTTGATATGGAGCTTATAATATGACAAATGAAATTGAATTTGTATTGTGTACATTTGAATTATTGACAAATGTCATTTAACAAAACTGAATATTATGTGGCATTTAAAATAGTTCAGAATTTTTTTTTTTTTTTAACTTGAATATTAAACATTTGAAATTTAACACAACTGAATATTTTTATGGCAGAGTTTTATAGACACGTAACAAATTTTTTTGTTCTGAAATCTTAGACTACAAATATTCAGTTTTTAAAAATACAGCTTCAAGTTTTCAAGATGAAAAGGAAATTCGGAACATCAAATTCAATATTCTACAATTCAATACTCAGACATTCAGATCATACAGTAAGTACAGTAAGATCTACCTGATCATGAATCGCCCAGAGGTAGCCTAAGTGATTCTTAAACATTTATGGTTTATACTTATATGTAAGATTAGCATTCTCAGCATGTGAAACATTTGTCTAAGCGGTCTCTGGTGTTTGTTTTAAAGTATATTTGGTGTGAAAGTGATTAGCATGACACTGTGTCTACACAGGACGCGAGCGAAAGCAAAAAAGACAGTAAAGCCCATTGATTATAATCAGTGATATTTCCTACACTGGATGCGGCGCGGAGCAACACTATATGGACACGACTGCTTGAAGCTACAAAGTGCCCGTTGCAAAGAGCTTGGACTATGTCAGGAATAACGGGGAATCCGTTTGATGTTGGGAATTTCGCATTCAATGTAGACAGTATTGATTATAATAAATAGGTTCTGCTGTCTTTTGTCACGCCGCGTCTCACTGCTCGCGTCCTGTCTAGACACGGTGTAAGTGTCATACATAAGTCTGTTATTAATGCAATTTTGCTTCATAATAAACATTACAGTATAACCATTAACTTCCGCTTAATAAAATGCACATTAAACTAATATATATAGCCTATCATGAATCGCCCATATATATATATATCATGAATATTACTTCAGATCTGTGATGTTAGTGGGTTTCCTCCTATGAACTGCTTGCTTCAGGTCCTTCCACAAAATTTCAATTGGATTAAGGTCCGGAATTTGACTCAGTCATTCCAAAACATTAACTTTGTTTTTCTCTAACCATTGTTTGGTAGAACGACTTGTGTGCTTGGGGTCATTGTCTTGCTGCATGACCCACTATCTCTAGAGATTCAGTTCTCGGACAGATGCCCTGACATTTTTCTTCAGAATTTGCTGGTATAATTCAGAATTCATTGTTCCATCAATGATGGCAAGCCATCCTGGACCATATGCAGCAAAACAGGCCCAAACCATGATATTACCACCACCATGTTTCACAGATGGGATAAGGTTCTTATGCTGGAATGCAGTGTTTTCTTTCTCCAAACATAATGCTGCTAATTTAAACCAACATTTTCTATTTTGGTCTCATCCATCCACAAAATATTTCTCGAGTATTCCTCTGGCTTGTCCACATGATCTTTAGCAAACTGCAGATGGGCAGCAATGTTCTTTGTGTGGAGAGAGCGCTGTACATTCACTCCCCCCACCTACAATCCCTGCAGTGTCTGTTCTGTGCAGTGAGCAGCAGAGAAGCAGCGCTTTCAGTTGGCCGCACTGCAGCCGACTCGTCAATAAATTAGTACAAATCAGCGTTTCCTAGCACCTGTCGCTTACTGATTGTTTGGAAATATAAATATGAGCGTAGTTCGTCTGGTAATATCACACGCACTTTTTTTGTTGGTTTTTTTAGTTTGTTACTCAGACGCAGGCAGTGCTTGTATTGATTTGGAGAGGAGGGAGGCCTTAGAGTAAAAAGGTTGAGAACCACTGGCTTAGACAAATGTTTCACATGCTGAGAATGCTAACCTAACATATAAGTATATAAACCATAAATGTTTAAGAATCACTTAGGCTACCTCTGGGCGATTCATGATCAGGTAGATCTTGAACCGCACACTCATGCCAGAAAACTACTAATTGGCCAAAATGCTTTGTTTGACTTTTCGGAGATCATCTACTCTTCCCTGTGGATTACCTCTGACCTACTTACTGTACGATCTGAATTTCTGCATATTAAATTTTAGAATATTGAATTTGATGTTCTGAATTTCCTCTTCATCTTGAAAACTTGAAGCTGTATTTTTAAAAACTGGATATTTGCAGTCTAAGATTTCAGAACAAAAATTAGTTGTTTGAAAATACATGTCTATAAAACTCTGCCATAAAAATATTCAGTTGTGTTAAATTTCAAATGTTTGATATTCAAGTTAAAAAAATCAAATTCAGAACTATGTTAAATGCTACATAATATTCAGTTTTGTTAAATGACACTTGTCAATAATTCAAATTTACCCAATACAAATTCAATTTGTTTTGTCATATTATAAGCTCCATAGTTTGAAGGCAGCACAGACATACACTGCCTTATATTTCACAATTCTGAGTGAACTTTTGGATGAAACTATAAAAATGGCATCCGATAAAATGGTTGAAAGTGGTAAATTAATTTATAACTACTTTTTTCAAGTTTTCTTTTAATTTCTATAGATATAAGCATAGTATTCATAAAATATTTACTAGTGTCATCTCTAAAGCTCACTGGCTCTTTAGAAGGCAGTCTCAAACCTTAAAGGGTGCTGAGCCATGAAGCAGTAAGACAGCTGTTAGTAATTTCAAACACATCCATTGAAAATCAATTGGACAATTTTCTCCAGAATGGCTGTAGTAACAAAACTCAACACAAGATGGAGCTAATGACCTTTCTAACATGTTCATTACTGACATGCACAGTGTCTCCTCATTGAATTATCTGTTGTCTCCTACACAGCTCACTCAAATGACATTAGCAATGTGAAACAAGATAAAGCCACTAACGCCCTCAGTCCTGATCCCTACACTAATGCAGGCTCACAGACATACAGACATACACAAGCAGAGACACTATCTCTTTCAATCACTGATACACATACACACAAGCTCTGCACGGCTTGTAACATCATCCTTATGCATAATTACTTCTGAATACTGCAGAGGTTTATTTGGTAACACAGAAGAATGAGTCACATTAAAAAAAATGTCTAATCCCCCCCCCCCCAAAAAATCTATTAATATACAAATATATGTAAATATATTACATAACAAACTTAAACCTATTTTATGACCAATAAATGTATAGAAAATGTGACATTAATGTGACATATTCCCCCCTTAAAATTCTCATTACAGTAATGCATTTGAATGTTTGACGTCAATTTATTTATTTATTGGTAATTCCCATTATGTTCAATAGCCTGCATTTGAAAGTGTTTTTTATTTAAATCAGCATATATTAAAGACAAATATTATTTAGTTCTTTGATTTGAGGGTGACATATAACCTGGACATTTTCTTGACAGGTTTCATGACAGTCACACAAAAAAAATCTCACTGCAAATAGTAACAAATAGTGTATGTTTTATCTATTAAATATTACAGGTGCATCTCAATAAATTAGAATGTCGTGGAAAAGTTCATTTATTTCAGTAATTTTTTATTGTTTTTAATACTTATGAAGTATTCTAATTTGTTGAGATAGTGAATTGGTGGGTTTTTGTTAAATGTGAGCCAAAATCATCACAATTAAAAGAACCAAAGACTTAAACTACTTCAGTCTGTGTGCATTGAATTTATTTAATACACGAGTTTCACAATTTCAGTTGAATTACTGAAATAAATGAACTTTTCCACGACATTCTAATTTATTGAGATGCACCTGTATGTTTGTGGAAACGGCTTGTTTGGGGAAGAAATGGCTTAATAAGTTTGTAGCTTTAATCTTTTGTGCCTGGGCATGCTTAGAAACAGCAGGAAAGTGACCTTTGACCCTCTAAGGTCACTGTACATCTCCTGTCAGATATTAATATTGGGCATTAAAGCAGTGTGTGCATGAATGATTAAGCGGAAGTGTGTTTTCTTGGTGATGGAGCGGCGAGTGGGCAAAGGGTCAAATTCTCTGACTGAAACCCTGGAGATTGCGTCACAAAATGTCAGGATTGAAAAGCAAGAAAGCACATTAATAAAAAGAGGAAAAAAAGACGAAAGAGAGGGAGACTTAATGATATTTAATAAAAGGGAAATTACCACCCCTGAGTCCACCACCCAAAGAAAACAACAACAAAAAACAAGCCAAGACAATAAATTATGGCTCCTAACAAACATGTGACAATCAAGGAAGATTGGCTCTAGTGCAAGTGATCTGATTTTATATTAGACTCACAGAGTAAGGCAGAGGATACCAGGCTGTTTCAATTCAATAAAGCTAAACAAATCACATCGCAATACGCACAGTAGGTCTCTCCTAGGGCCAATTACCAGTTAGGTGGAGGGGAGAGTATCTTTGGTGACAAAAAAGAGAGACAAATAACCCAAAACAGATAACAGAGGTGCATCGATGCAGACAAACCAATAAGAATAGCCTGTACCTTGTGGCAAGGTGCCGCTGGCATCAGGTTTAATAACCTGTGACGTTCCTGCTGTCAGCACAGTGTGAGAAGGACATGTTCCTGGAACAACGTGCATATCAGTCACTTTATAAACCAATCATAAATTTACAGATATAGGTTATCCAAAAACATTCAAAATAACAATTTACTCACAATTTATTCAGTTGACTCGCAGTGCAGGGGAAAAAAGAGGCAATGAAAGCGAACGGTGACTGACGGTGAAAGAAAGCAGGTTTGAAATGATATGAGGACAACAAAAAACAGAATTTTAGCTTTTGGGTGAACCATCTTTTTAACCATAACCTTAAAATGAATGGCTACTTATTGGTCAACAGGAATGTTGTTACAAAAATACCGATCCTGATGTATTTACCAAGCAATGCATCATTGTGGATTTTTTTTACATATAAAAGACTCAAGTTGATTATTTTGACATAACCATAGTTGGTTTGGTGGCCTAGTAGCTTTTGGTTTAGGAACAAGAAAGAAAGAAGGGGTTGACAGGGTGAAGGAAGGAAGGAAAACGAGAGATAGGGGGATGCTCTGAAGAAAGAGAGAGAGAGAGAGAGAGAGAGAGAGAGAGAGTATAGG
>NW_015540902.1:1041386-1042334 GCF_001515605.1 Sinocyclocheilus anshuiensis
GAAAGAGTGCAAAAAGAAAGATTGGGGGCTCTGACGAGGGAGAGAGAAAGAGAGAGGGGGGTTTAAAACGTCAGCGCGTGTAGGAGACCTGCTGCCAGTCTGCATGTACTGATATGTGCGACGCTCGAGGAGTTTGCGCTCCGGTCAGGCTCGCGCACTGGGATCCTAGCCGTCACCAGCACATAAAAGCGCGGATAACGGAGATGATTCCCCTCACACAGCAACACAAAACGGAGCAAAGTGTACACAGATGGCAGCGAAGAAGTGTCCTGTCAGTTTCCAGACACCTTTGGATGTGACGCGCTCCAAGTAGCGGAGTTTACCGTGACAAACAGCAGGTGGGATTCCACTAAGAGGAGAGCTCGCGCTTGAGTTTATGCTGGACATGGAACCGGGTCTCGACTGTTTTGGATACGGCACCGGAGGAACCGCGTCTTCTTGAACGGAGAGCTGTCGACAGTCAGGAGGACACCGACGAGATGCGCTCCGACCACGGCTTCATCCTGCTGCTCCTCAACGGGACAGCGTGCTTGGTGAGTGGCTGGGGGGTGATTTGAGGTCTAAGGGGTGATATTAAGTTTTAGTATTGCGTTTACTGAACCGAACGGGGTCTCTGTCAACGGTTGAGTGGTGCGCTTCAAGTGGCCGTCACTTGCGCGTCAAGGGGTGACCGTTAACGTCTTCCCGCCGTGCGCTCGCGCTTCACACTTGAGGGCGGGAGTTTAGGGCGCGAGCTCTGGATGGACCCGCGCGCTCGAGCGCTTATTGATTGTTTCTTGAACGCCACGGTTCGCTTAGCGCGCAGGGAGTCCCATGCCTATTTTGCGTGAGTGTGTGGAGGAAAGAGAGGGGAAAAGGAGAGATCCAGTGAGAAAAATCAGAGTCACGATCCTAATATCTCGAGGAGGCACCAGTGACAGTTCACCTGGTGCCCTAGGTAGAGGAGCA
>NW_015540902.1:1046579-1060169 GCF_001515605.1 Sinocyclocheilus anshuiensis
GGGGGGGGGAACAATGTTAAAACTTGTTGTAGAAAATGTTTTAACAGTAACATGAGCAAGACTGCTTATAATCATTTCTACAGCACAGCTGTGAGTGTGATGTTGCTTTTATACAACAGTTTTAATACAAGTAATTCAAATCATGAAACTTGAGATTCAGACCAAAAGACCTTAAGAAGTTAATTTTCTACCACTAAGCAAATCACAGATTGAAAGCTGGCCTGGAATAGTGTGTGTGAGTGAAACGGAGCGCCTGAGACTTTGTAGTCACTCCACTCCACTGGTTTTCCATTTTGAGGCTTCAAACGATCATTGAACGAGGAGGGAAAAAACACTCTGGAAAAATGCTCTAACTTATGAGAACTTAACTCCGCACCACTCACATACTCTAGTCTGCAAAGACACAACCACAGACAAGTGGTGTGACAAACAGATATAAACCTGAAGTTAAAGAAGAGTAAAATATTTATATAGTTGTTCACAGTGTGAGGAGACAAACGTTAAAATGCCTGACCTTACCTACATACAAATAAACCAAAGCAAAAATTGGGCACTTTGAGAAAACGTTTACATTTCTAGAAATAAGATTTTACAGTCATATGTAAATTAAGGCAAATGATTTGTGGGAGACGTGACTCGATTTAACTAAAAAAATATTTGGATGTGGGTGTATGGGTGATTTCTGCAACCACAGAACAATACTTATTTTCCCCTACAATAGGAAAAACAATTTAATAACAATAAGAACTATTATGAATAATTTTGCTATTAATATTCATGGCACTCCTGCATGGCACTTCTGCGAATAAGACAGATGATACTCTAGCAATCCTATAGACCAAGTTTTATCAAAGAATGAAGAATACCTGGGAGTAGGCTGTCCTCTGTGTTCAGAGTCAATTGTTGTCTTTGCCACTGTAGACTGCCCTTGGTGTACCTATGACTGATTGCAATGGGTAAAATATGCCAGAGTATCCTTAGTTTAACTTTAGAGCAAAGGCTGTGTACGGCTGCCTGTTTTTCATGCACCTGCTGAGGGTGTTATAGCTTAACACCCGCAGTCTAAATTTAATCCCCCTCTAGCAGTCTCTGTGTTACAATTATCTGCTGTGTAGCTGGAATAATTCATGACTTCTTCTTTGACACGTTTTAATCCTCTACAGGGATGCAAAATGCTGTTATTAATGTGGCAAACAAAGAGAAGCATATCAGAATTTGAAATCTAAACAACAAACAAGCATTGCTTTATTTGCAGTTTAATTATGCCATATACTGGAACTTTCAGTAGGATGTTGCATTAGTACAAATCCAGGTTCCTGCTATAAAGCCTTTGGCTACTAACATTTGTCCATTCGAAAGGGGGCGGACAACTAATAACCATGACAAATCTTCCCTAGATTAATTACAAAACATCTACTTGTAATTAACTGAGAAGGGGCTGCCAGTGAGACAGAATTTTAATAAGGTCACATTCCCTTCAATCTGTAACCTAAGTTTGGATTTGATGGGGGTCAGTCCTGAGAGAAATGCACAGCATACATACCAGGGCATCACCAATCTTCTGGGCTTGACAAATTTTAATAAAGAATAAACACAATCTTACAGAAATGTATCAGAATGAAAGTGATTTTTTTTTTCTTAGTGATATGCAGAAATACTGCCAAGAAAAGAACCAGGCTGAAAAGAGCAGACTCATAAAATTACAGGTGAAGGTAATAAGGAATTTAATTAAAATACCATACACAGTCTGCCTTGTGTGGCTTGCAGAATGCTATCTTTGCATACTTTCAGATATATAACCATTCTTTGCATCAGGAAGACACTAATAATGTAATTATCCAATTTAGCTCATGGCATTAGGTCATTTATCTGCCACATTACTTAAAACCTGAGGGAGAGTCAGACGCAAGAAAATGGCTTACGCATTCACACACCTCAATTGGGCATCATGGGTAATTCATTTGCCGTGTGACAGTGATAAATTATAGAGCAATCCATGAATTATCCCTTATTAAACACTAGTATGCTGTTATGTAGAGCACAATGTAGAGCACATTAATTATCAACCTTAATTTTCATCAGCTTTATTGAAACTAAAGGGCCTGCTTTAATAAAGCCTTCAAGCATTTGCCTAGTTAAACTCAGGAGCTTTCATTTAATCTATGGCCTGTGCCATGAGTTGACTGAATTTAGCATCTAAGAAAATCCACTGATCAACTGATGTTTATGAGGTTAGAAACATCTAAATCCTGGCAGCATACATATTGCAGAGTTATAGGAGCGAATCCACTAACTTATCATTTTGTGTGCTGAATACAGAAGTCACTCTTGAAGTCATGTTGATGAAAAAAACATAGCAATGTTTTGCCTGTTTGACTACAGTAGTTGTTCAGTTTGGTTCTGCACACACTATATAGACAAAGCTGGCGTTAAGAAATTATAAAAATAGAAATGATCATCATCTTGTTAATGTTTGTGACGAGAGGGGCAGGAACGGGGGGGAACGGAGCGAGGCTGGTGGAGTAAATGCTAATGCACGACACCTGCGCCACTCACCGGTCTCGAGTCCCACGGAGGAGCTCCGGAAAGATAAAAGGAGGCGTGACGACAGTGTTGGACGAGAGAGGACCAGGCCTGGACTTTATTTTGTGTTTTGTGTGCGGCAGTCGTCCGCGAGGGGCTGCCGCTTTACTTTCGTTTTGTGTTTGTTTATTTTATTAAATTGTTTAAATGTTCGTCGGTTCCGCCTCCTTCTTCCCGACCTACGAACATTGTTACAATGTCATTTTGAATGATTCCTCCATGCATATGCTTAATTTTTTTTTTATGGTTTTGTGTGTGTGTTTCAACTCAGTCTTGCAAGAAGTGAAACAGACTCCTCTCTTCCACAGTATGTTTGATTTCTCCAAATATTTAGTCATCTTAAACACCGCCCCCCTTTTTTACAATCAACTGCAAGCGCGCATTCAAATCTGCCTCCATCCAATCAACAACTGATAGACTGAAACAAAGTCCATGCCCTACATTTTTTTTCTCTTTCGATTGTGTACATCACCATATGGAAGTAAAGATCTGTCGCTATTTCCATCATAGCGTGACTTTAATGGAAATGTCACTGTAAACCTGATTTTTTCGAGACTGAATTTGAATGTAGAATGAGGTTGACATTACCATAAATAACAAATTATGTGCATAAACAACAGGAATAAGAACTCAGATAGGGAGTATTTTGCTGCAGCTGAACGCACACTGAGCAAATCTACTGCACACATCAGTTAACACAATATAGAAATGTAATATAGAATATAAAACAATTAGTAACCCAATATAAACAATACAAAATATTAACAATATAAAATGGTAACAATATAAAAGACGAAACAACAATATAAACTAATACAAAAAATAATTTAATATAAAATAAAAAAGTACATGCTGACACATTATGCAGCCAATTCTTTAGATAGTCACATATTCAATGGTCATCTTTTTCACCCTCTTTCTCTCCTGATTGTGATGATTTAAGTGATTTCTCCACAGAACAATGTCATGCAGTCAAGAGCTTATTGCAGGCAATTACCGTGTTAAACGTGTTTATGCTGATGATATTGGCCCAGCATCATTCTCATTATGAACTCATTAAATTAATACAGTTACAAGATGTAATTTTTTCAGAGCAGGCAGTCCACTTTCTACACAGTCATGACGGAAAATACACTACACACCGATAAAATCAGACAACGCCAGTCCATCTGTCTGGGCGTGTGCAGTAAACTTTGGTTCTGGCATACACAGAAATTATAAGTTGTTTGTGTTTTCAGACACACTGAGAGAGATGTTTCTGATTGGACAGTCATACTTCTTAAACTAAATCGCAAAAAAAGCCAGATTAGAATAGACCCGAAGCCATTCAGGAGAGTGTTTTGAGTATGACTGTGTCACTTAAACAGTATCGCTTGATTTTAAGCTCTTAAAAAAATCTGTTTGCGTGCCATAAACAGTCAAATATTATATGACTCACCTGTTCAACTACTCACCTCCTCTGTCCCTCACGGTCTGCTGCCTTGTCTGGTCAGATTTACTGTACAAGTAAACTGTGAAACTCTCCCCTAGACTGACCCACAGTTCATCTTGAGACAGTAAGAGCCCTTACCAAAAAGTAGTATACTTCGTTTATTTTAGTAAGTATACTTAAGTAAAGTTCAAGTATATTTTTAAGTATACTTTATGTAGTAAGTATACAAATATCTTTCCTATTTTTAGTTTAAAAGAAGTATACTAATAATAGCACACTTGAATAAACTTATTTTTCGTAAGGGAGGGCATGTTGGTCACTCAGACAAACAAGACAGACAAAGCACATTACCAAAGGGCAGTTTAAACACTGTGGTCTACCTGTGTCCCGAATGTTAAACACTGAGGATTTTATGCATTAGCACAGACTGGCTGACCCCTGGAGGAGCACATGTACTGTAGGTTTCCCATCCGCCTCCTTCCCAGAAATGGGCATCATTGACATTGCAGGATTTCCCCATTGAAGATAAGCTGGAGAAAAGCACAGGGCAGCTAAAATAGCACAGCACAGACTAGAATAGGCCCAACTCTTAACATCCAATTATATCTCAGTTAAATGCCATTATATAAATATTGAAGCACTGCTTAATTGAAACTAACTCTACGATAGTGAGCGTGCTTGCATTTCACTAAGCATAAAAGGCAATAAGTGGATTTTGCAGTGGTCTCTCTTCATTGTAATTAGGGCTATGACCTGAGCCAGAAACACACAACACAGACAATGCATTGCAAGTGCATGTGCCCTTGGGTTACTGTGGTGGTTAAAATAAAAGACAAAAAAAAAAAAAAACCCTCAGTACTCAAGGGGGCGACAGAGTTACCTCTGTCATGTCATGTCTGTGACATTAAACCAGATGTGTTGTTCAGGCAGACAGTTATATCTTGACAGTAGGTGACCTGACATAGCAAACTGCCTGTAGAAACAGGTCGTTTATGGAAACGCCTGATTTACGGCCATTGCAACAAAGCTGAGAAATAACATGTACTTGTATTGTATTATGAATTTTACTGTTTTGAAATGCAGTGATACCTGAAATTTTGTGTGGGAAGAAGTGTCTGCGTTCATGTACTCAAATATGTTTCTGGCCTGAAAGAGAACCATCTGCTTGAAACAGCTAGCATTTTAAAATCACTGACATCACAATCATGTACAGTTCACAATTTCTATCTGATGTGTTTCCTCATAGATAAACATAACCAGACAGAAATATCACGTGTATGACAGGTAGAGTAAGACAATAAAAGTGTCAGCACACATACAGATATTCATAATTTCAATAACACTATATAATGTTCTTTACATTAACATTGGTTTGTGTATTATGAATTATGTGGACTGTAATTATATGAATATTATTAACTCACAATGAATAATTTTGCAGCATTTATTAATTTTCTTTATGAAATTTGTTCAATTATATATTATATTTAAAATAAATGTTAATTTATTCCATTTTGTTCAGTGTTAAAGTTAGTTCAAAATGTGATAACTAGTATTAATGTATACAACTTTTAATATTAAAAATATATTTTACATGTACAAAATTACCGTTAACTAAGATTAATAAATGCTGTAAAGGCATTGTGTGTTCAACTACATGAACTTGACACAGTTTATAAAATGTGTTAAGTCTTTATTTATTTGCATTTACATGCATGAAGAAAGATTTTTTTTTTTTTTTTTTTTACCATTTTCTGTCTTTTAACAGTATTGCTGATTCAAAAGTTTTACCTCCATCGTGGACTTTAATCAATACACAGAACAATCAGTTTTTATCTAAAAGAAATTAACTAACTTGGAAAGCAGGACAGATTTGTTTGTGTCTGAGGAGGTTTTACACTTCAAATAGTTTCCCCAATCAGAAACAGACTTGTAGAGAGGGGCAAAGGTGCCCCATCCAGTTTATTTGAAGCATGGACATCTGTCACCTTCTGTGAGAGTAGACAGTACTAGCAGAGCATTGCAGTGACCTCATCAGGGTGTGACAAAGGCATCTGCAGACATCATGAGGGTGTGACATAGGCATCTGCTGGTGAAGCCTTCAAGGCTGGATGAAAACGGCTATATTGTTTTCTTATTGTTCCTCCATGGTGTCCACTTCAATTTTAATTCTTGAAATCTAAAATCCTTAATTACCAAGTGAGCTGTCAATTCAAGGATTAGCTCTGAGGCTGCTAACTGTTTGACTGTTTGACACACAGTGAACATTCACTGTTTGAAAATATCAAGATTAGTATGGGGCTTTTCATTGGCTGATGTCTAGAAAGCAATTTATACTGATGGCTGAAATAATTGCAAAAAAAAAATATGAACACAAAAATAACTTTTTTTCCAATCAGAAATTGCTTAAAAATCTATCAGTAGGATTTTGAACAAACATACTGTAGTGGGGAAATAAAAAACTTTAAATTCAGCCTTGATTTTTGCTATTAGATGTGGAGAACATGAAAGTGGTCGGTGTTCCTCAGGCTTTCCTGAATGATGTAAAACATTGGTGTAACTGCACTAAAATGATCATGTTCACGATACTTTACCTTTGAAATGGAATCACTCCAAGAGTCATCCCTTAATACCAGACATGACTTTTCTTACTAGAGAATTTATCAAAGGAGTCAGTTTAACAATTTCATTCCCCACCCTTCTTTTTCTCCTGCTCTCTGTGTCTCTCTCTCCCTTTCTGATTCTCAGTGCGTTCCATGAATGATCCTATCAAGTGCAAATGGGGTCAAATACATGAGATCTAAACTGCCTGTTAGAGCCTGTCCTATAGTGCTATGGAGAATCCCATTACTTTGGGCATCAGCTGTGCTCTCAGCCATGGAGGAAGGTAAAGAGAACAGATGCAGCTTAGGATGATGTTTGTGTCGATGACATAGAATCAAACCTCTCCCATTAGACTTGCACCGCTGCCACACATAGCCTTGTTGGATCTTACAGTGTCACCCTTTATCATCCAGCCTTCACCTTACTTAACTCACAGGGCCGTCGCTAAAATTCATAGGGCCTGGGACAAAATGTTTGTAGGTACAATGAACAGTGGCTCTCAACTGGCTTTGCTTCAGGAATCAGAGAGAACAGACCCAACAACGTGCAAAATTAACATAACATAGACTAAATATGACAATTTATACATAATTTTTACAGTTTTGATTGTTTTCATGCTCTCAGCAGATGATAATTAATAGCTCAAAATGCAATGTTGTCTGTTTTTTTTCTCATTGCAATTGTACACATTTAATTTCGACAATATTTTCTTTCTTTTTTAGTTTTGTTCATGGTTTTCTGTTTTCTGTGGATGCACAACCTTTGGCATCAAAAACAAAAGATATAGAAAGTGTTTTTCCCTCCCTTTTAAAAGTTAATTATACACTACCATTCAAATGTTTTTAAATGTTTTTGAAGGACATTTCTTATGCTCACCAAGACTGTATTAATTTGATCAAATAAAACAGTAAAAACAGTAATATTGTGAAATGTTATTACAATTTAAAATAAGTGCTTTCTGTTTGAATATATTTTAAAATGTAATTTATTCCTGTGACGGCAAAGCTGAATTTTCAGAAACCATTGCTCCAGTCTTCAGTGTCACATGATCCTTCAGAAATCCTTCTAATATCCTGATTTGTTGTTCAAGAAACAGTTATTATTATTCTCACAGTTGAAATTAGTTGTGCTGCTTCATATTTTTGTGGAAACCATGACACATTTTTTTCAGGATTTTTTATTGTTTTTTTTTTTATCACCTTTGTTCAATTCAAGTATTATTTAAAAAAAAAAAACTTACTGACATCAAACTTGAACTGTACTCTAGGTACCATTTTGTATTTGTGCTGCTAAGTTTCTAGTTACAAAACAACAGAATGTTTCATTAAATTTTTTCATTTAGCATTGTTTTGCTATTCACAACCCAATCAAAAAGTGTCGCAACCCACTAACGGCCTCCTAATCAAAGAACTTTTATGAACAATTATGGCTGTGCTAACACACCCTCTTTCTCCATTCACAGCCCACCTCACTCTTCCCGAGCCCATCTATACCTGCCTCACCTATCACAGACCAGATTGTGCTGATTTGCACCCATACACACGTTTTCTCTGTCAATACGGCATAATGCAAAAATTTGATAGCCAATTCAGGCGCCGCCATCTCACTGTGAATACTGAATTAGCCCTCGGTCCACAAGCATCACTGAACTGAACCCATCCAAATCATTTCAGATGGTCAGTTCAAGTGGGATGGCCCATGGCCAAAAGGGGCACAGAGACAAAGGTGAGGAGAAGGAAGGAAGAGACTGATGTTTGTCCAGTAGCCGGGGCTGAGGTCGAGGGTGGGCGTAAGGTTCTGCTTATTGGGCTCTTGTGACCCCATTGAAGCCGGCATAAATTATTCATTAAGAGTCAAATGGCTTGTTTCTTGTGAAATTACCTTTCTCTCACCTTTGTGTTCTCTTTCTCCCTTGCGCCTCTTTTCTTGGTGTGGAATAATTAGTTCTAAGGGCAGAGCCGTTTTTTCCGATTTTAATCATGTAAGAGAAGGAGAAATCTCCCAGCGTGAGCAGATGAGGTCTGTTGCAGAGATTGAGAGAAATAAATGTGTCGGTGAACACTCAGGAATCTGAGTCGGATCTGGGGCCTTTAATTAAAAATTGATGTCATATTAGAGATGGAGATTTCAATCCAACAGCCTGAGGAAACACAGGAGCGCACAGCATTTATTGAGAGACAGTGAGAGAGAGAGAGAGAGAGAGAGATGGAGAGTGAAAGTGAGAGAGAGAGAGAGAGAGAGAGAGAGAGAGGTAGTTTTCATTGCACCCTCTCTGCTTCCCATCCTCTCCCTCAATTATATGGAATGATTTAGAAAATGAAAATCTCATCTCATACATATTGTTTTCAGCATAATATTCCAACTTAATTTGACACTCAGGTTAACAGTGCAGTGTTTCCGCTGGGACATAACACAGTGTGTGTGTGTGTGTGTGTGTGTGTGTGTGTGTGTGCGCAGTACCTTGAGACTCAGAGGCTCTGAGGAGGTTATCATCTGAATCATAGCACCAAATTAAAGACATATTGTCAGACTTATTGACATATACTTGTCAGTTACCTTGATTAATTTTCTACCTTCCTCTTTGGAGATTTGTAAAGAGCATGAGCCTTACTTGTCAATATCTTTCTTTCTAGGATTCATATGCAGTGGCTGGTGTTACTTACTCTATCTGGTTGACAGAAATGCACTGGAATAGGGATCTTTATTTTTTTAAACACACAGTAAATAGTTTTATTAAATAGAGGTATTAAATAGAGGACATCTAGAAAAACATAATTTCCAGAAACTGTCAGTTTGGCACAATATGGCAAAATAGTAAGACTACAATAATGTTAATATGCGTTACTTCATTTATTAAAGCAAATTTTTACATACAATAACACATTTTTCTTTACTAAAAAAGTATGTTAAACAAACTTAGATGAATAAGTGTTGTAATAATTTTTTTTTTTTATAAATTAATATTTTTAATAATAAAATAATAACACAGTCACAAATTAAACTGATCAAAACTGACAGTAATTACCTTGTTGAGACTTCTTCCACAAAAAGCATACAAATGTGATGAGGTTACTAATTTTTGCAGGTAATGATATTAAAATGTAGGACTACTAGGGGGCCAGGGTTAGAAGACGACTGACTATATAAATGGAATTGCAACAAATTTAATTTCCATAATGTGATGCATTTTTTAATTAAACAGAATTCGTTAGACTTTATTTCCACTTTGGACTATCAAAATAAATATCAGAATATCCCAGGGTGATTAAATAAAAAAGCAGGGTGAGCCTTGACTTTATCAATTAGGTGACTGGTTTGTGAAAAGAAAGCTATGAAATTACTGGTCAATATTATTCTTCATCAGCACTGGTTATATTAGGAGAAATATAACACACTCTGGTATATTGTGCTCTGTAAGACAGGAGACATTTCTACAGTAAACCTCGATTCCATGTTGCCTCCTGAAAAAAGTATATAACAAAAGTTGCAAAGCTACTCCTTTATAGGACATCGGAACGAACTGCCATATTCTTTGTTTCAGAACGAAATTTCAGTCAGTGGACACAGGCTGTTCCCTTCAGGAAGGTTTACATTAATTGCAGTGCCTGTTTCTTTAAACGACTAGGCAAAAACATGTACCTTTTTCTCCAGTGCTATCAGTCTGAAACTCTGTAATAGTGTATCTGTCTGTTCTACTATTGCCAGGGGAGATGTGATTCAAAGGGCCAGAGCTGGCTACACACTCTCACACACTCGTTATGGAATATGTCAGCCCTCTGAGGCCATAAGGTTGCTGTTTTAAAAGGTTACCCACAGCAGACTGCAATCCTACCTCTGATAGGAGCTTATTTAAATCCATATTGAAAAATTAACTTCAAAGACGACAAGTTATTATATGCTCAGGCTTTTTTATTCTCAAACAATAATTTTTCATAACAATATAAAAATAAGTATACACATTTAATTAAAAACAGTTTGAAACCAAAAACCAAAAGTTAGGTAGCCTACATTATTTTCTGCATTTTACACACAATTTTTTTTTTCATGGCTGATCTGACTTTTTTTTTTCCATTTATGACACCATAGTCTGTGACATATTCAATTAGAACGCTACAGTAAACCCCGTTACTCAATTGTAAAGCGATTATGAAAGCCGTTATTCAACCGTTTCAGACAAGAGCCCATGGAATACAGATCCTCATGGCACTGAAAACATTTGCAGATTCTCCTACGGATAAATCAGCAGAATCAGTGATATATTCCCAGATGCAGTCGCTTGAGCTCTGCTGAGTAAAATTGGTGTTGTCGTCTCTTTAATTGGCCTCGGTAGAGCACTGTAGCTGTCCCTTTAAGAGACTCAGGTAGACTGTTGTGCCAGTCTGTTTTTAATTGGCTGGGGAGAAACTGTGTACCTGTCTCTTTAAATGCCTGTTTATTGCCTCTGGAACTGACAGGCCCACACCGGTCATCTCCCTACTCTTTTCTAAACTGCCTGCATTGTTCTCTTTCTCCCAGCTCCCACTCTCTCTTCTACACTTGTCTGTCTCATTCTGGCTTTGAATGTCATCTGCCTGCTCTCCAGATGCCTTATTCATTATCGGAGATGCTGTACCTCTAGCTCATCCCACCTTCTCTCCACTTTTTTGCTCCCTCTGGCTATGTTCGGAAAGCCACACTATACTGTCTTTGAGTATGTGTACAGTATACAAATTTTCTGATGTGCAAACTGTGCAGTAAAAAAAATAGAGTGCACTATTTGCAATTGCATTACTTTTTCTTCACTATATTATTTTTGGTTGACCTTTTTTCCAATTTGCATTTGTTGTACATTTACTCATTTAACAGTTGCTTTTATCCAGAGTGACTTACAAATGGGAAACACAACAAAGGACCGGAAAATGACTTGAGCAAGGATATGTTCAATTTATTATAAGTGACAGTGAAGATTTTTCCATTGTTACAAAAGATTTCCATTTCAAAAAATGTATCATGGTTTTCACAAAAGCACAACTGTATTCAACATTGATAATAAAGAGAAATGAGCACCAAAATATCACCAAATATTCATTCAGCTTTGCCATCAGGAATAAATTAAATTTTAAAATACACTACAGTAGATTGCCTCTGGCGCTGTAAATACATAACAGCTGTTTTAAACTGTAATAATATTTGAGAATATTACTGTTTTTGCTGTATTTTTAATCCAATAAGTGCAGCCTTGGTGAGCATAAGAGATTTATTTCAAAACATTCAAAAAATCTTATCGAGCACAAACTTTTGAACACTGTAATGTGCAATACTCTTGTATACCAATCATCTTTTTGGTTCATCCCTGCTTCCAAAGCATGAAACCATAAAAACCATCTTCTCTTTCTGTCGCCTGGAGAAGCACCTAAGGCTTGTTGTCAATAACTCTAAATCAGTCACAGTGTCAGCCAACTGGCTTAGGTTTTTTTGATTATTCATATAGTGTGTACCATTAAAGGCCCCATAAAACTGCTTGACAGGTGCATTTTTCTTTCCTGATGTATTTTCTATTGAAGCAGAAAGTTGGGGTGGGACAAATCGAATCGCTCATTCTTTTACAGTAATTTACAGCTAGTTAATTTTCGCTGTAGCACATAGATGACCTTACCATTAATAGACAGACTAATAGCCACAAAACTTAAATTATGATATAGCATTCCTGTAACTCAAACAGCAGAGCATGAGGCTCACGACATCCAGGTCATGGGTTTGATTCCCAGGGTAAGCATGAACTGATTAAAAAATAAAATAATGTATACTTTAAATGCAATTTAAGTTGTTTTGGATAAAAGCGTCTGCCAAATGCATATATGAAAAAAGTAAAACATTTGTGGAGTCTAATCTTTTCCTCTTTTGATGTTACACACATCACGTCCTGCACTACTGGCCTCTGTGTTTGGATTTGTTCTGTGTAATAAAATTCTGAGGTGTTACCTGTCCTGATTTGTCTCTGCACTTGTCAACATTATAGCAGATCTTTTCAAATCTCAAAGCCCACGTGGGCTCATCTCCAAAGAAGCTCTCGCATTCACTCATTACTTCTCTTCCCTCCTGTCCATGTCTCCTTATGCAACCTTTAGCACTATGACTCAGTTGCTAAGTTCTTTCTTTCGTTCTTTTTTCCTTCTTCTGCTCAGCTATTTGCCATCTGCTGCCTAAAGCGGTGCTCTTGTCCTTTTTTGTTTTATCACCCTGCTAATCATCCATTAGGTCTCCTTAAACACACAGACTGGCGAGATGCTTACATCGCTAACAGCAAAAAAGAAACAATATGGTGTAGTTACAGAATGTACCAGCAGAGGCTAATTGAACCATGCTGACCAGCCAAACCCTGACCCATTGATAAACACACAGAGTTTCATTCACTCGCTTTAAGTGAGTTTCATTCATGCATTATTAGGGTGACCATACATCCTCTTTTTCCTGCACACGTCCTCATTTCAGACCTAAGAAATTGCGTCCGGCCAGGATTTCTAAATCGCCCAAAATGTCCGGGATTCGGCTTTTGCTTTCTACAGTCACCATTCATTGTGTGTGTTTTTGTTTTAGAGCCCTGCGAGGGACTGTTTTTTTTATCTCGCTCCCGCTGAATTTCTGACCATTATCGCCCGCTCCCTTGATTTTTGTGTCCAGTCCCGCCCGCTCCCGCAAACATTCTAATATTGTATATAATTTTCACGCATCAGGGAGCCGCCATCAATATGTGGAGTATTTAAATCTCTTTTGAATGAGCCCTCGCTGTTCACTTTCACTTCGATTTCGCGATCACACGCGTTCTGCATAAAATAAGATCAGATATTTGTCAATGAGCTAAGGATCTGTTGAGCAGCAAATCCTCCAGCATGATCTGTCAGTCATCTCTCCTCTCAACCCCGTGATCAGTCAAATCTGACTCCTGCAGCTCGTGTTGGATGCAGGGTTGTCAAGTCCACTTTTTTTTTTTT
>NW_015540902.1:1060339-1078044 GCF_001515605.1 Sinocyclocheilus anshuiensis
GGGTTTTGAAGGCCCTTTTTTTTTTTTTTTTTTTTTTTTTTTCTCGATGGAATTGGGCTACTTTTAAACTGTTACCATCGGTTGATTTTCCCAGTTTGAAATGTTGCATAAATTACATTTGACTGAAATGTTGCATAAATTACATTTGACTGAAATGCTTGTATTGGAATATTTTGCATTCTGTGATAAAACTGTGTTAGATGTTAAGTTTTGTGAAGGATGGCCACTGGTAGGAAGCTTTTTAGCTGTGTTTATGATCAATATGCATAACAGTGACTGTAAATGTAAAATATGTATTTTAGGTATGGAAATGACATATTTTGAGTTTTGATATTTGGGATATGGTCATTGCACTACTTTGGGCATTACTTTAACCACCAACCAACCACACCCCAGCACCCAGCATTACAAGCACCTAGCCATGCAGTCTGCATTTACAGACATTTGTGGAAAAAAAAGTAAATTCATGACATTTCATCCCTGTTAGATATTCCATGGTCAACTGTAAGTGGTATTATTGGAAAGTTTAAGCGTTTAGGAACAGCAGCAGCTACGAAGCTGAAGACCACATACAGTCACAGAGTGGTCACTGAGTGCTGAGGCGCATGATGTGTTAAAGTCGCCAACGTTCTGTTGATTCTATAGCTGAAGAGTTCCAAACTTCCACTGGCATTAATATCAGCACAAAAACTGTCCCGTGGGAGCTGCATGGAATCAGTTTCCATGGCTAAGCAGCTGCCTGAAAGCCTCACATCACCCAGTACAATGCCAAGCATCGGATAGATTGGCATAAAGCATGCTGACACTGGACGCTGGAGCAGTGGAAACCTGCTCTGTGGAGTGGCGAATCATGCTTCTCTGTTTAGCAGTATAATGGTTGAGTCTGGGTTTGGCGAATACCTGGAGAATGTTAGTAGCCTGACTGCATTGTGCCAATTGTAAAGTCTGGTGGAAGAGGGAATGTGATAATGGTATGGGTCTGTTTTTCTTGGGTTGGGCTAGACACCTTACTTCCAGTTAAGGGAAATTTTCAGCATACCAAGACATTTTGGACAATGCTATTCTTCCAACTTTGTGGGAACAATTTGGGAAAGGCCCTTTTTTATTCCAGCATGACTAGCCTAGTGCATAAATCAAGGTCCATAAAGACATGATTGGATGAATTTGGTGCGGAAGAACATGACTAGCTCAAATCTCACCTTTGAGATGAAGTGGAGCAGAGATTGTGAGCCATGGATTCTCGTCCAACATCAGTGCCTGACCTCACAAATGCTGTACTGGACGAATAGGTAAAATTGCTAAAAATTGCCACAGAAACACTCCAAAATCTTGTAGAAAGCCTTCCCAGAAGATTGGAAGCTGTTATAGCTGGAAAGGGGGGGTACAACTGAATATTAATGTCTTAGAATGCAATGTGTATTTAGAATGCGATGTCATTAAACCCCGTTTTATAAAAACCAGCATATGCTGGTTATGTACAGTATGAAGCATGGCAGCTGGTTTAAGCTGGTCACATGTGCTGGTCCTAAGCTGGTTGAGCAACTAGCTCCTGCTGAGGAATAGCTCATAATCAGCTTAGGACCAGCTTAAACCAGCTCATGAGCAACTAAGGACCAGCTTAAACCAGCTCAAACCAGCTGCCATGCTTCAAGAGAAGCCCCTGTTGGTGTAATGGTTAGGTGTCCCAGTACTTTTGTCAATATAGTGCATCTTACCCCTTGTTATACATCATATTTTACTGAGAAAAGATTGCATTTGTGATCAAATTTTTAAAAGCTATGGCCAGTTTGGCAGTCCACTAATAGCATAAGCGCATCCAACAGTAAGAAAGCACATGACAAACAATACAGCCATTTGGCGACTCCCAGCAATAAATTCACAGTGAATGCCCCATTACACAGTCTATAACAGCCTTCTCATTCTGATTACTGTCTCTAGGCCTATTTACTGTTAAAACTATTAAAACTATTTATGTTTTGGTCCCTGAGCATGAACTGTGACTGTTTTTCTTCCCAGTGGCTTCTGCTTTAATCAATGAGTTTTAGATTTCACATTTCTGTTATAGTTCCCTTTCAGTCGGTCACTCTCGACGGCACGTCGGATGACCGACGAAATTGGGATCTCGCTTAGAGAGACCAATCTACTTCGAGTGTAAACTAAACAAGCCCGGCTGGGGCGACTTCTACTCCAACATCAAGACGGTGCGCCTCAACCTACTCATCACGGGTAAGATCGTGGACCACGGGAATGGCACTTTCAGCGTCTACTTCCGTCACAATTCCACCGGCCAGGGGAACATCTCCGTCAGCCTGGTACCTCCTGTGAAGGCTGTGGAGTTTGACTTGGAGCGCCAGAGCGTGGTATACCCTAAAGACTCGAAGATCTTCAACTGTCGTGTAGACTACGAGAAGGTGGACCGCAGCAAACGCACCTCACTCTGCAACTATGACCCCTCCAAGACCTGCTTCCAGGAGCAGACACAAAGCCACGTGTCCTGGATCTGCTCCAAACCATTTAAGGTCATTTGTATCTACATTTCCTTCTACAGCACAGACTACCGACTGGTGCAGAAGGTCTGCCCAGACTATAATTACCACAACGAGATGCCCTACCTACCCTCAGGCTAGAGCTTCGTGGAGCAATGGACTGCGGCATGGAGGGCTGGTTGGGGGGGGGGGAGTTGGTATACAAAGGAACAGTTCTATTACGGATGTGAAGATGAACGCGCAATGCTGATTTGGGAGGGTTTTTTAAAGGACACAGAAGTCCTTGTCTAAAGACTCTTCAGAAACTTATCATTGAGCTGATATTGAACACCCCCTCATGACCTGAACATCAAAGGTGGTTCTCTAAAAGGTGAATGTACAGTATTCGATGTGCTGCAGTTGATGTCTTAAAGAACCTCTTAAGCAACCTGGCAAATGTGACCTGCAAAAACGTAAATATGCAAAACCAAATGGTCAGGCCCAGGTGCTCAGGGTGGGAGTGTCCACTACATCAGTCTGAGTCCCTGATTGGCTACGCTCATCAGTGCCCAGTGTTCTTCTAATTAACACATGGGAACAAGAAAATATAATGGTCACCGCAGGCTGTTATTCAGTGGTGGAAGAGGTTGCTGATTTGGTGTACACTCTTAAAAAGAGTGCTTTTTTTAAGCATCTGTGGTTCCATGGCATCAGTGGTTCTTTAATATACAAGGAACATTTCCATTGCACAAATGGCTCTTTAGAGTGGAAAAAGGTTCTTTAAATTATTAAAGAAAAAAAAAAAACCTTTAAGAACAAATCACTGAAAGGTTCTTTGGGGAACCAAAAACTGTGGATCTATGGCATTGCTACAAACCCCCTTTTGAACCTTTACTTTTAAGAGTGTAGCTTGTTTTTCCAAAAACAAACACAGCTAACACAAACTAACACACAAAATTAACACAGCATGCCTCACTGACACTTTTTTCACCTCTGTATATTAAACACAAAAACAGTAAAGGATGACACAAAAAGAAGACTAAAAAGAAAGCCAGTACTGTAAGTGCAGAATGCAAAAGTCTAAGAGCAAAATTACCAGATTTCACAAAAAGATAAAAGCCTCCCCTCTCTAATATCAATGAGAAAGAACGAAAGCAGGACAGAAAGCACTTTAATTAAAAATACAGCACCGAAAAAGAGATGTTGAGTCTGCATTGAGCCCGATCTCTCTATTATTCTGACTGTTAGGGAAGAGCAGAAAAGATGTTTTGTTTGGTCAGGATTCCTGACTTTGTGCTGTGATAACTGTTCTGCTGAATGCATGATTGCTTCGTCCTTTTTTTGAACATTCCCTTACAGTAAGCCGGTTTATCATTGAGAAAAAAAAGAGAAATATTTTTATGTTAATTTTGCATAATTTAATCATACTACACTGGGAGAGCTTGCATTACATTCTGAGATTTACCTGGCCAAGGACTTCTCTGGATGTAAAATTACCACATTAGATGAACGAAATTCAAGCTGACCTTCCATGAAGACACTGTTTATTGTGAAAGAAAATCAGTTATATAAAATTCAAGTGGATTTAAATAAAACATGGGCAGACCTTTTATGTTACCGGACAAATCAAGACAGAGTGAAAACAGGCCAGCTGAACTTAAGTCATCAGGGGAGAAATGACTGAAGAGGAAAGACAGAGAGGAAGGATGGAAGGTAAAAGACAGCAGTGGGAGTTATGACGTCTGCAGTGATGAGCAGGTGTACATGACAGAATGAAGAGGAGAATGAGTGAGGATAGGCGGGGGGTTGGGGGGTGATGCACAACATGAGAAATTGAACAGGAGATGGACCGGGAACAAACACATGAGAAAGGGACAGAATGAATATAGGGGAGGGGAAGAGGAGAGAATCACAGAAAAAGATTGAAAAACAAACTCAGGATGCTAAATAGAGTAACATAAAAGCACAATATGGAACATCAAAGTGTCGTCTCACTGAGAGAGTTGGAGGGAAGAAGCTTTTTATGAGCCTACGAAAAAAAGAAAAAAAAAACTCTTTGCCTGAAGTTAAATTCAGTACGGTGAATACACCCCTGTGGGTTTCGACACATTTTAGAGAGTAACAAAGACGGAAATATCCTGCTGGATAGATCAGTTTATCCATGTTCTTAAAAGGCATACTATTCATCTCCCTCTAATCTGAAATGTATTGTTTTACTTACAGGCAAAGCTGCAAAACACTTTGACAACAGCCTGTGTTCCACTGTCATTGTGTGTAGGGTCCTTACTCGAATTAAAAGTGCTTAGGGTCCAAAATAATATCACCAGCAATTCATTTGGAAACTTGTAGCATCATATATAGGCTGGCTGTTTTGACATCACAGATAAAGTTACAATGGTGAAAAGTTATTATCGCCATTCAGCTTAGTAGATGGTTTGATTTTACATCACATCTATCATTCATACAATCCGACTTAAACCATGTTGTGATTCCTTCTCAGTGTTCATTTTGTACCCTGTAATTGCTAAAGAAGGTAGAAGAAGAGTCACCTGTGACTGCTCCAACAGGTCTGTGTCTGATCTGTGTAAATGAGCGTTTGATCCAGACTGTGTTGCTTTGATCTGTCTCTGCTGCTTCCTAAACCATGTCGAAATGTTTGGCCAGTCTGGTCATATCAAATTTGCCTCAGTCTAATTCTCAGAACAGACACGTGAAAATAAAACACTTCTGTCAGTGCAGCATGTCTGGTCTGCCCTGCTGGTGAACTGAGCGCCGGGGTTCACAGCTCTCTGCTCTCTTCTCCCTCAGGCGCTGGTCTGGACTGAGCTTCCTAATCTCCTGCAGCTTAACTACACTACCGCCTGCGCGCACACACACACACACACACACACACACAGCCTGTCACATAATGGCGTAATTGCTCAACTTGCAGGAATCTTTCGTCCTTTTATTATTGGTTCTATTTTGTTCATTCTCTTTCAGTGGTTCAACTTCATTTTGTTGATGTCACTTATTTTTGTTCATTCTTTCAGTCTATCATTTGTTCATTCTCTTTTTTATTTTTTTGTTTCTTTTTCCATTCAGTCCTTTGTTTGTTTCCTTTCATTTGTTCAACTTCATTTCAATTGTTAGTTCATTCTTTCAGTCATTCTTTTCTTTTTGTTTGCTTTTTGACATTCATTCTTTCTCCTTCTCTCTTTTATTTGTTCATTCACTTTCTTTTCATTTCTTTATCTTTTGTTTGTATTCTTTGTTCAGTTACTTTCATTTGTTTTTCGTTCAATCTTCCTTCATTTTTCTCATTCCTTCTGTCACTTTCTTCTTTTCATTCTCCTTTTCTTCTCTCTTTCTTACTGTAATTCTCTCTCTCTTTATCTGAAATCTAGAGAATCTTTTTTGCTCATTCTTTATATTTCATTTGTTCACTTCCTTTAACATGCTTCCTTTTTCATTCATTCTTCCTTATATCCTTTTTGCACTTTCTTCTAACACAATCATTTTCATTCTTGTTTCCCTTTTGTTCAGTCTGTTTTGTTTGTTCAGTTCCTTTAATGTGTTTGCTTTTTTCATTCATTTTTGCCTTTCTTTCAATATTTATTTCTAACTTGCATCCCTTTTGCACTTTCTTCTGAGATAATCTTTCTTTTTCATTCTTTTTTTCCTTTTTCGTTCATTCTGTTTTGTTCACTTCCTTTAATGTTTGCTTCCTTCTTCATTCATTCTGCCTTTTCTCCATTCTTTCTTTTTTTCTGTCCATCTTTTTTTCACTTTCTTCTTCCATTCACTCTTTCTTCCTTCCTTCCCACTCACTTTCTCTCGCTCTCTTTCTGTCTGATCCTCAAGAAATATCTTCAGCAAACCCCTAGTGGTTCCCTTCGCTCTTCTCATGGTCACAGGATGTTTTGGAGCCCTTCTTTATACCGCTCTCACACTTAGCTAACAACAGAACATTAAGTGTTCCCCTGGTGATTTCGTACAAGAGTTTGCTGACTATAGTGTGTCTATATTAAACCACTGAACATGAGCACACGTGGGCTGCACTAAAACGTACAGTTTAGAAATCAATCCTAATTTGCTTCTAATTGCTTTCAGGTAATAGTAGCACTCTGAATGCTACTTACCCACAAAAAGCTGGCTGCAAATCTGTTTATACCCATACACAACGCAGTCCCCTACTGGAATAGATACCATTATATCCTGGGGAAATGTCTCCAAAACAACTCCGAATCTCCCTCTGACTGCAGAAGAGGGATAAGGAGACTACACTGTCACGCACTGCTGTGCGTTGCCAAGGCAAGGATAAAAGTTGAAGTGGAGGAACTCTTCAGTTGTCATAGCAACAGGCTCCTTGGCTGGCCTGTTGGACTTGGACGGAGCATCGGACACCTGGTCATTCCGGAGAACCAGAACTGAGCTAGCAGCCTCTGTAAGCAACAAATTGTACAATGAAATGTGGTACAACATGTACTGAACAGACATATACTGCACATAAATATATAAATAAATTAATATTTATAAATATATATATATGAATACATATATATGAATACAGATATATACAATAATCCAACTCCTGGGAACTGGATGAAGCTGTATTACATGTCAGACATACAGTGGACTCTTCTCTGGTTCATTTGAGGTTTACCGTTTATTTCTCTATTTTTACATTGTTTATTTTACGTGTGTGTCATATTGATATAGTGTATGGATGACAATGGTGGCATTTATTGTGGTTTTCTGACATCTGACAAAAAAAAATCTGAATCAATAAAAGGAAAGCACTGAGTTTGGCTCCTGAGCTCAGAGGGCTAAAGTGACTGTCGTTTCAGGTCTCGTCTTGTTTTGACTGCTGATTGACAGAGGGGATGACATGAGCACAACATGAAAGCCTATGTTATCGCTCTATTTGCATACTTGTATTCAGTGCCCATGGCAAGAAGCGGGGAAAACAGGAGGTAATGGTCCACAGGGATACGGAGAAAGAGATGACAGAATTACTGAGACAGTGGAACTATACAATAAATTGCACTTAAACAGTGTCACCGTGAACTCAAAACGTCTACAAAGTTTCTCTTACTTTCCTTTCTTTCTTGGACATAATTGGCATTAAATCTGTCCAGCATCGCAATTAAACCTGACATTTCAATGATTTCATAGCATGCAAATGAGCTTAAATGATGTTGTCGTAAAGCAGATCGATTACAACGTCGTATCTGACAGCAACTTCAGCTCCCCCTTCTGTTCTTTTTGTCTTTATATATATTATTTCACGTCCCTAACCGCCCTCCGCTCTCTCCTTTTTTTCTCTCTTTCCTCTCATCTCCCAATCCGGCCTATTGCACAGCCTGCCTGAGGATAACCTTGGAGAGAGTGATGAAACCGCTCTAATTTGGGCTGTGTGCTCCCGCTCAACCCAACATTAATAACATAATTCAAAACAAACCAGCGGTGGCGCCCCACAGCACATCACACAGCAAGCGAGAACAGAACAGAGAGAAAAGCATAAATAACGACTGACAAAAGGAGTCAAAGATAAGAGGAGGTAAACAAGTTTAAGAGGGCAGGAGTACAACAAATACAGGAAGTGAATAAAAAAAAGTACATAGTTGAAATATTTCTGAAAAATCTTCACAGTTAATAAATGACAGAGAATCAGACTACTGCTTTGGGTTATTGTGTTTTCATAAACCAGGATTATGCCAAGGCCTGTGATCACCTAAAAGTTAGCCTGTATGTCATTAAATGAATCTGCATGCAATCTGATGATAAGAGAGCAACTCTGATCAGCCTTCAGAAACTGAATTTGACGCAATACAATTTTTTTTTGGGTCACTTCTCATTCTGTATACAGGCATCATTCATAAACATCCATTGAAGAAACGTGATCAATAAGCCGTTATTAAAATGCAACCATTCATCAACCATTAATTGTCATAAAGGATTCCTAATGCAGAAGCTTTGTATTATTATTCATTTCTGTAATTTTTTTTTCTTTTCTTGTGATTTCAATATAGGATTTATTTTTTATTTTTTTCAGAGCTTAGCAAACTTTTTTAGTGGATTTGGTCTCAAGTTGTTACTCCTTACGATCTAGTTTTCTCTTGTTCTGGAGGTCACAAAAATCAATTTTTAAGTGCAATATAAAAGCTGCTTCATGTCTGTCAGTGATAAACCACTTCAAATTCAGTGTCCGACACTTGAGAAGGTGGCTACAACTTTATCATCGTGGACACTATAGTGACCCTGAACAAGTGGTCAGTTTTACTGCCAGTCAACTCAAGAGACTAAATGGTTTGCAACCGACCAGAAAAACTGGGAGAAAATCAAGAAAATCCTGATCACAAGAAACAACCTTTGTTATATTGCTATCACAAGAATTTTTTTTTTTATAATAATAATAATAATGCATGGCATCTGAGGGCTTCTGTAAACTGTATATGCATATATTGATTAAATACGTTTTTTTGCAAGCAACATATAAATTAAAAATATTTCATTATGCAATTAATATTCTTTAGCAAAGATGATATGTTTTATAATAATAATAATAATAATCTGCTGTGCCACTGGAGAAATGTACCAGGCCTTTAAGAAGCTGATTATGATTTTGAAGTTCATCTAGAAACATTTACAACTTTGACATTTAAATAAATAATAACACAAGCCATAAAACCTGTCTATGCAGCATGACGCAAAACACCAACACTTCTTTTGGGAGTTTTAATAAACGCGCTGTGAGGTGTGAAATCAGGAATAACACTACATCCTCTGGAGTGCACCGAGAGGAAGACTACAACAACAACAATTACAGGCAGGCCTTATTTATGATACAAGACATGTGTGAGAAGCACTTTCAGACGATCATAACAAAGATGCTCAGTAAACTAAAACATTAGTACTGATTGTAATGCAACAAATGTGATGAGAATAGCATACAGAGGGTGATAATGGTTGGTATGTCCACTACGTACACTCTAAAAAATGCTGGGTTAAATATAACCCAGCGCTGGGTTATATTTAACCCAGCATTTTTTAGAGTGTACCATCTATCTCCCGGGTTAAAAGTTAAGCCCTATTGACCGCATATGTGGAAAAATGCTGTTAACAACAACAAAAAATTGACTTGTTCCTTGTAAAAATAATAACCTGACTTGTTCCAAACATAAATAAAATAAGCTAAATAAAGTCACGTTCACACCTAGGATGATAACTATAGTTATAAAATCATTCTGATTTTAAAAGAACAACAGAGTCCACATCACAGCTATAATGATAACAGTAGGCAACGATATTATTGGAATCACTTTCAAAAAAAATTTTTCTTCAGCTGATGAACGATAAAAACATTGATAGCCAATCAGAATTCATCCTGCTGTAAAGAGCTTGAGCATTTAAAGTGACAGATGACAAAACTTAAGCGAACAGAATAAACAGAATGTTATCATGCATTGTTGTGGACATTAATAGCTATTGTTATAGCTATAGCTACTGTCCCTGGTGTGAATGGTTAAATTACAATTAAAGCAAGCCACTTGGAAGAATACAGACCAGTAAACATTAAAATGCACAGTTTGAAAAGTATAATCACAAGATTAATATCTCATAATGTAGGCAGGAGACAGAATTGCTTACTGACCTTGAATGTGTGGAACCCCATCCAGTCGTCACTTAGCATTTGATAATGCATAACCACATTTTTCATTCCACCGCAAAAAGTGTAAAGTGCTGCCAACTCAAAAAGTTTGACTTAAACAATTAAATAATCATTTCAAACAATAAACAGGTTTTAATGAATAATTCACTGAAGCATGTACAAATATACAAGCTTCACATTTCTGCTTTAGAATCACTGGCCCAGATCATTCTCATTGTAAGAGTCTTTCGGTTCAGATCTGTCTACACTCTGGGACATGTGTTAAAATTATTTCTTGTGGTAATAGACATTATGAAACAAATGCTGTCGATAAAGATGAACTTACATTCAACCTGGAATAATTCTTTAAAGAGGTGGTTGATTATGATTTCAATTTTTCAACTTTAGTCAGTGTGTAATGTTGCTGTTAGAGCATAAACGATATCTGCAAAGTTACGACACTCAAAGTTCAATGCAAAGTAAGATAATTGTTTTTACCACTGTTTAAGGACTACAAAAAAGGCTGGTAGGGACTACAATGCGCTTCCTTCTGGGTTTGTGACATCACTAACCCTGATGTTAAACCCTGCCCCCGGGAACATGCAACTACCTATAATGGTAAGGGGGCGTGACGTTTCCGGACAACTTGCAATGAGTGGTTTGCGAATCACAACACCCTGGGCCAGCTAACCAATCTGAGCCAGACTGCGTTATTTCCAAAAACTCAACAGACCATTTTTAGGAGAACGGAAACAGAGGTGTAGAATAAAGTGTGAAAATATGTGTTTTTTAAAAACAAAACATGAGCACATGCTACACTGCATCCCATAAACACAATTAAGCCTTCGAAAATAGCCGATCAACCACCCCTTTTACAGGGATAGTTCACCAAAAACTGAAAATTCTATCATAATTTACTCATTCTCAAGTTGTCTGAAACCTATGAGTTTCTTTCCTCCTGAGCACAAAAAAAAAGAGATATTTTGAAGAATGTTAACCAAACAGTTGACGGTAGCCATTGACTTCCATAGTATTTTCTTACATACTACGGAAATCAATGGCTACCGTAAGCTGTTTGGAAGATGTTCAAAATACCTTCTTTTGTGTTCAGGAGAAAAAAGAAACTCATACAGGTTTGGGGCAACTTAATATAAGACCATGCCAGAAGCTAGTAAGTGCTAATATTTGTAAGTATTCAGATGAAAACGACAGACTAGTCTAGTCTGTTTTGAATTGTGACCCGATGGAATAGACTGACAAATCTGGCATTAACAGCAGGCCTTGAGAAAGCAGAATCCAACACTGGTGGGCTGAGTGCTATTTTTCCTTTGCCATGAGCTGTTGGCCTGTTTTTCATAACGAATCATCAATATTGACGTGCTCTCTCTCGTTTATGATCCAACCTGAAGGATCCACAAAAAGGTTCCCGAATACTCGAAGTAAAAAGGCATCAAACGAAAAGCAGTCCAATGCAGAAAAAAAGAAAGACGGAGAGAGTGCGCATGAGAGAGGATGAGTAGGAAGACGAAGACCTCCATGCCGATGAAAACCAATTAGGAGAGTGGTTACCTGGAAACCAAAAGAGTCCAGAGGCTAGTCATTAGCATAGCTCTGCTCATCAAATTCAAATATATGTGAATATTTTTTTCTGTCTTGTTCTTTCGGTAATAATATTTCGCCTCAGAATTGTGAACAGACAACTAAACCTTGAGCAAAAACATTTCGGGAAGGGTTTCCATCTATAGGCATTTTAATAGCTTCTCCAGATCGCCGTGACGCCAGGAAAGTATCGAGGCAGGGATAGGTGACTGTGACGTCAACAACAGAGATTAGCACAGCCTGGGTTTACAAAGATAAAGTCACTAGCACACAATCCAACTGCTACTCAAAGCCCTTCCTCAACACTCAATATTTACTCAAACACACACCAGAAGAAGAGAGAGAAAGCACAGGCTGTTTTAGTTGGCCAGAAAGAGGAATGGAAGGAGAGGAAGACCAAAGACATGATGAAAAAATATGACAGGCCGAAAGAGAGAGAGAGAGAGAGAGAGAGAGAGAGGTCTGGTGTGAAAAAACAAAATGAAAGAGCATCTGCAAGGCTGTCAGGAATAAAAGAAGAGAAACAGCCCCAGGGGCCAGAATAAGATGACATGAATAAACTAATCATTGTAATTTAATTAGAATAATCTCCCACAGACCTTGCAAAATCAAATTAATGGCTGGATTATACGGTACGAGTACAATATTCCATTGATCTGAAAACTCAAACTCTCAATGGATGTAATAGGATGAATCAAATTGTAATGATGAAGATTTTAATCATGCCGTCAAAAGGTCTGAAACCACTTTAAACCTAAAAAAGGTGCGAGTCTTTTAACAGATAGTTCGGAGCAGCACATATTAGTTTCTTCCAACAGCCTTGTTAATGGATAATTTATCATTTTAAATTATTTTAGAAAATTTTGAGGAAATGTTGTGTGAAATAATAATCTCATTAGATGTATTTATTAGCATTATATTGGCCAAAGGACCTAGATTAGTAGATATCGCACTGGTCCAAAAAAAAAAGGCTTACTCTTGGTAGAAACGTACAGTAGATTGAGATTATATAGCTCATTTGAGAGATGCTTGACTGACTTCTCAAAGGTTTCATTCTTTTTTTCTTACAGCAAATGTGTATTTGTCTCCACAGTGTTACACTACCTTTCACCATGAATCAATGACTTGGTCTTTTTTAATGATCTGGCTTGACATCTCCTCCAAAGACTACAGAGGAAGCCAACCAAACACATAACAAAGCCTTGAGCAATTTCTGCATCCAACTCGGAAACTTTCAAATAACTAAGGGCTTATTTTGGTCTTAGTCCAGATGCTGAAAAGACAATACATGTGAAATCATTCTATTATTAAAAAAATTATGAATAAGTAAGTAAACAAAAACAGCAATGAGGGGCTACACACAGATTACAGTGATTTTACAACATGGAGGGTGTTTCTTGGGCATGATTCACACTGGGGTGCCTAAAACCCCTAAAATGGTAAAATCATTGTAAATCCCAGCAGTAATGATCAAAAGTAGTTACATTTATTATTATTATAACTTTAATAATAATAATAATAATGAATATTTTTTTCAACCAAATTATACTTCACTAGCATAACTATAGGATCTTTACTGCTGCCAAAAGACTTTAGAAATGAATTTTGAATTTGCAGGATGTGAATGATCCATTTTTAAGTGTCTCTCCTGACACTGTATTACCTATTTTAAAGCAATCCACCTTTATAGTCACCTGGAAGCTTTACATTGCGTCAGACAGAACCTATGATAGCGCTGTGATCTCACACCCCACACCTACATGCCTCCAGACATACAAAGCTAAAACAGACACCGCGAGTCGATCATGGTGACAGCAGTAGAGATCTCTTTCTCTCTCTCTCAGTGGGGCAGCTGTAAAGGACATCTCCACTTCAGAGTGAGGTGCCGTGAATCAGAGGAAGTGATTTAAATTCACTGACGGGACTTTAAATACCAGCCAGGGATCATAGCTGTGCCCTTTGGCAAAGAATCATTGTAATTTAATTAGAATAATCTCCCACAGACCTTGCAAAATTAAATTAATGGCTGGATTATACAGTGCGAGTACAATATTCCATTGCTCTGAAAACTCAACCTCTCAATGGATGTAATAGGATGAATCAAATTGTAATGATGAAGATTTTAATCATGCCGTCAAAAGGTCTGAAACCACTTTAAACCTAAAAAAGGTGCGAGTCTTTTAACAGATAGTTCGGAGCAGCACATATTAGTTTCTTCCAACAGCCTTGTTAATGGATAATTTATCATTTTAAATTATTTTAGAAAATTTTGAGGAAATGTTGTGTGAAATAATAATCTCATTAGATGTATTTATTAGCATTATATTGGCCAAAGGACCTAGATTAGTAGATATCGCACTGGTCCAAAAAAAAAGGCTTACTCTTGGTAGAAACGTACAGTAGATTGAGATTATATAGCTCATTTGAGAGATGCTTGACTGACTTCTCAAAGGTTTCATTCTTTTTTTCTTACAGCAAATGTGTATTTGTCTCCACAGTGTTACACTACCTTTCACCATGAATCAATGACTTGGTCTTTTTTAATGATCTGGCTTGACATCTCCTCCAAAGACTACAGAGGAAGCCAACCAAACACATAACAAAGCCTTGAGCAATTTCTGCATCCAACTCGGAAACTTTCAAATAACTAAGGGCTTATTTTGGTCTTAGTCCAGATGCTGAAAAGACAATACATGTGAAATCATTCTATTATTAAAAAAATTATGAATAAGTAAGTAAACAAAAACAGCAATGAGGGGCTACACACAGATTACAGTGATTTTACAACATGGAGGGTGTTTCTTGGGCATGATTCACACTGGGGTGCCTAAAACCCCTAAAATGGTAAAATCATTGTAAATCCCAGCAGTAATGATCAAAAGTAGTTACATTTATTATTATTATAACTTTAATAATAATAATAATAATGAATATTTTTTTCAACCAAATTATACTTCACTAGCATAACTATAGGATCTTTACTGCTGCCAAAAGACTTTAGAAATGAATTTTGAATTTGCAGGATGTGAATGATCCATTTTTAAGTGTCTCTCCTGACACTGTATTACCTATTTTAAAGCAATCCACCTTTATAGTCACCTGGAAGCTTTACATTGCGTCAGACAGAACCTATGATAGCGCTGTGATCTCACACCCCACACCTACATGCCTCCAGACATACAAAGCTAAAACAGACACCGCGAGTCGATCATGGTGACAGCAGTAGAGATCTCTTTCTCTCTCTCTCAGTGGGGCAGCTGTAAAGGACATCTCCACTTCAGAGTGAGGTGCCGTGAATCAGAGGAAGTGATTTAAATTCACTGACGGGACTTTAAATACCAGCCAGGGATCATAGCTGTGCCCTTTGGCAAAGTAATTATTCACTCGACTAAAAGAAGCCTAGGTTTGTGTGTGAGTGAGTGAGTGAGTGGAAAGAGACATACTATGAATTTTGTATCTGACTGAAGGGATTTCCATTGAGTATGTGCTCGTTTATGGGTGTGCTTGTTTATAGGCAAAGGTGAGTGTGTATATAGTGCTCCATAACGAATGAATGTTTGTAAATAAGTGAATCACTCTGTAGTGTGTGCAGCCCCTGCAGTATACAGTATGTTGTACTACACGCTTCATTAGACTGAAAAATGGGAAGAAATTCATTACCTATCAAAAGTTTGGGGTCGGTAAGATTTGTTAATGTTTTAAAAGAAACCTCTGATGCTCACCAAGGCTGTATTTATTTGCTTAAAAATATAGTGAAATTATAAAAAATGTAATTAAATTAAAAGAGAATGATAAGAATAAACAATTGATGGAACTACAGGAATGTAGAAAATAATATACCCGCTCATACATGTACTCGTGCGGCATTGCAATGCACTTAGTCAGAAGAGGGAGCACTAATTCTTAAAGGGGCCACATCTCTATTTCACTCGTTACCTTGGTTCAGCTATAGTGAAGAGTTTATTATAAAAGTCATGTTTAGTGATAGTTTAAAGATAATTAATCATGAATTCGTTTAAAATAGAAAGATACTACTTATAATAAATCATTTCCAATCAGTAGCCCCTGTTCAATGTAGCTAATATTAGGACACTCTTAACCCTCTACCGCACGCATTATGATAGACCTATAGAAAAAAATATTTGAATCTTTTTCTTTTCTAAGAATGGCTTAACTTGAAGTGCTGTAAAAAAATGTTTGGAAAAAAATATTATTTTAAGGTACTTTATGATATGTTGCCATACAGCAACAGCATACAATAGTGGATCTAACTTAGAATAAGTGTAAGCTTACTTATAATTAATATTTTTCCTCAGAAATGTTGTTTGTGTTGATTCAATTGGTGCTATTATAAGATTTAACACAGTACTTACTTATAATTGACACCTTATACATACTTTCCAACAACTTGTGCTTTTATTTATTCTATTCTTTTTTTGCTGAATAATGATTTATAATTGTTTTAATTTCATTACATTTTTCATGAATATTATTTAAACTGCAAATTTATACAGTTAAAACAAATATAATACTGTATATAATGTATCATAAAACACTGACATAAAACCAAAAACATTGCAGTTCATGAAAATTCAGCATTATGCAATCTCTTGAGAGGAAGACTATGAACATGAGCCCTCACATCGACGCCCCCCCCACCAATAATCCTCGAAAGATCACCTTTTTTATGTATGAAACTTCACAAAGCAGTTTTTTCATGTGCAGGAAGAACCAGTTCTGCCCTTTTCTTCTTTACCTTGCCATAGAATATGGTTCACTGATGTAATGTTACCTGTATTCATATTTAATCAAAAGTAAAATTGCCATTTCAATTTGATTATATCCATAATACAAATGCCAGTAACATACGACTAATCAACATTATTTCACTAGTATTAATGTTGTTATTGTTACAGCTTAACAAATTGCAGCTGACCTTGCTAGCTAGCTAAACTATTGTAATAATGTCATTCCACTATTGCACAGTGTTGCCGCTTGGACATACATTTGAATGATTTACCAAAAACGAATTTTATAAAAACTTTTTTGAGAGGTGAATATGTCATCATAACATCATAACAGTGATGTTTTAGATTTTTTTATAGAAGTGACACGGACTGGTCCTTGTTTGTTACTGACGTTTAAATTATCAAAATAAATGAGCAGCTGCTTTTGAGGCAGAATTAGTCCTGGGCATATGACACCACAACTACAGGGTGTACAGTGATTTATTCTTTCTCCAAATATTTTGTTAGCTTATTAATAAGTTAAAGGTAAGTATTTCCACTGCTGTAACGTTGATGAACGTTAATGGGAAAAAAAAAAAGATAACTCTTGAATGACAAATTTAAACCTATTTGCCAGTCAGGTGGTTGCTGGGGGTTACTTCATATATCAGCCTACAGTGTGATTCCTGTTTGTTAATGATACACATAGTGCGCGTTTCTACCTAGGTAAGTGTGAGTTATTGGCTCAGACACACATAGTTATTTAGGTCATAAGTTAAATAAACCTAAGGGTACAGCACCCAGGTTCACATTGTTAAGCCACTGGTTAATTTATCTGGGCTCCATTAGCCCAGAAACATATTTAACTCAGGTCACTAGTTTAAGCTATCTGGTCAACCGATCAGGTACACACAGCAATAGTTCACTAGCGTTAAGCCATTCGGCAAAGCCAGCCCAGGCTCACATAGATAGCAAACACATGGTCTCACGGCTCTCTAGAGCAGCAGTAGTACATATGTCTTGGCAATAGATCTGCTTGTTCTGGGGGGTTTTATCTTTTATATTCCTTCTGCCTTATAGGGATGATTTTAAGCATATTATTGTATAGCAGCAGCATACATATTTAAATGTTTTGTTTCTTCTTCCAGCTTTGTTGGGGGGTTATTTTATATGATACTCATGGCTCATGGTACCCATATGCATTGGCAATAGCAAGTTCCTGTACTCGCTTGCAGCAGCAGCAATAATCTACAATCTACAAAATAACCAACAGCAGCAGCA
>NW_015540902.1:1079148-1085722 GCF_001515605.1 Sinocyclocheilus anshuiensis
GTCTGACAAAGTGAAGCATGCTTAAAGAGCAACACATCATGCCGCGATCTAAAGAAATTCAAGAACAGATGAGAAACAAAATAGTTGACATGTATCAGTCTGGAAAGGGTTATGAAGCCATTTCTAAGGCTTTAGGACTCCAGCGAATCACGGTTAGAGCCATTATCCACAAATGGAGAAAACATGGAACAGTGGTGAACCTTCCCAGGAGCGGCCGGCCTACCAAAATTACTCTCAAAAAGAGAGCAACAACGACTCATCCAGGAGGTCATAATAGAACCCAGAACAACATCTAAAGAACTGCAGGCCTCACTTGCCTCAATTAAGGTCAGTGTTCATGATTCAACAATAAGAAAGAGACTGGGCAAAAACGGCATCCATGGGAGAGTTCCAAGGCAAAAGCCACTGCTGACCAAAAAGAACATAAAGGCTCATCTCACATTTGCCAAACAATATCTTGATTATCTCCAAGACATTTGGGCAAATATTCTGTGGACTGATGAGACAAAAGTTTAACTTTTTGGAAGGCGTGTGTCCCGTTACATCTGGCGTAAAACCAACACAGCATTTCATAAAAAGAACATCATACCAACAGTCAAACATGGTGGTGGTAGTGTGATGGTCTGGGGCTGCTTTGCAGCTTCAGGGCCTGGACGACTTGCCATAATTGAAGGAAGCATGAATTCTGCACTCTATCAGAAAATCCTGAAGGATAATATCCGGCCATCAGTTTGTGACCTCAAGCTCAAGGGCACTTGGGTCATGCAGCAGGACAATGATCCCAAACACACCAGCAAGTCCACCTCTGAATGGCTCAAGAAAAGGAGTGGCCAAGTCAAAGTTCGGACTTAAATCCGATTGAGATACTGTGGCATGACCTTAAACAGTCTATTCATGCTCGAAAACCCTCCAGTGTGGCTGAATTAAAACAATTCTGCAAAGAAGAGTGGGCCAAAATTCCTCCACAGCGATGTGAAAGACTCATGGCCATTTATCGCAAACGCTTGATTGCAGTTGTTGCTGCAAAGGGTGGCACAAGCAGTTATTAGATTTAGGGGGCAATTACTTTTTCACGTAGTGCCAGGCAGGTTTGGACGGCTTTCTTCCCTTAATTAAATCATTATTTCAAAACTGAATTTTGTATTTACTCGGGTTATCTTTGTGTAATATTAAAATTTGTTTGATGATTTGAATCTTTTAAGTTTGACAAATATGCAAAAAAATAAATAAATAAACTGGGAATGGGGCAAAAACCTTTTCACAGCACTGTAATAAAAAAATAAAATAAAAAAACTTGCTATGTGCGTTTAGCTAACTGAGACTTGTTATAGCACTTGTATATCATTGCTTTTTACTATAGTAACTGTTGAATTGGAATTATTTTGTATATAGATGCCCTTTTTTTACATTTGAGCCCCTGAGGAACTCTCTGCACATCCCTGAATGAAAGAGAAAGAATGAATGTTAGAGAATGCAATGCAATTAGCAAAATTAAGAGCAGAGAGAAAGAACAAACAAACAAATGAAATAATAAAACTAATAAATGCAAGAAAGAACAAAAAATGAAGGAAGGAGGCAGGGAAACTGAAAGATGGAAGGAAGGAAGGAAGGAAGGAAGGAAAATTCAAAAACTACAAAGACAAATCATTCACTATACTGTAAAAGAAGGAAATCATTTTTAGAGGAAAGATACAGAACACAGAGAAAGTCACTACCTAAAGTCAGACAATGTCTGCCTTCTCATCCCCCTATCCATATACTTTATAAGATCTCTTCATCATCAATCCATCCATCTCTCCATCTTGTAAGCTCAGTGTCTCTTTGAATAAATGTCTGCAGAATGACTACACATTCACAGTGACCCTTCTTTCTTTCTCTCATCCTGTTCTGTATGTCAGCCACATCCTGTTTCTTTTGTGTTATTTTCTCCCCACCCTCCTAAGGACACCCCTTTTTTATTTACCTCCCTTTTGTTCCTCTCTCTCTCTCTCTCTCTCTCTCTCTCTCTCTCTCTCTGTCTCCTTTATGAAATAAAGCATCATAGTTTCGGTAATAGTCAGAAACAGTGACAGCCCTACTGCCTGATGGGAAGTGACATTTATTGGGAAACCGTCCTTCAGAGAGACACATGTGACAGTTCCTCAGGCCACCACTTCCTCCACTCTCTCTAACTCCTCATGCCGTCTTTCTCTACTGTATATGTGTGTACTGATGTATACAACTTCTACTTACTTCAAACTTGCTTTGCTGCCTACACAGGCAACACCATAACCTCACAAGCACCTGATTTGAACACTCTGCATAGGCATCAATTCAGCACAAACAGCCACACAGCAGACTCGAAACAATTGATTTCAAAGGAGTTTGACATTATCACGTTGCTAAGCTAACAGCACAATTCTCTAATAAGCATAAAATAGATCACACATATTGGGTGAAATAATCCATTTTTAATTACACTGGACTGTTTGTTCATCAATACTTTTTAAGTACTGAATGAAATGCAAGTTAATTTATAATCGACATTTCTCTCGCCTCATCCTTCATTTTGGACTTATTTGTTAACTGAGCTCGTCACAGTCCATAATGGGATTTCCTTCATAAGGATGCATGCAGTGCTGACTTTGAATTTGGCTAAAATGAAGTATCTTAGAAAACAGGATAATTAAGCTGCCTACCTTGTTACCGTCACATCGGGGACATGTGCATGATGCCTTATAATGCTGCCTCTGTAGTTTGGGAACAAAGCAAAAATGTCAGGAAAAAACAAAAGACAATAGAAGGGAATGCATAAAGAAATAAAAATGTCTTTTTGTGCTTTTTTATGACTTAAGCAAACTTTTCGCATTTATTTTATTACTTACGCACACAGTAGGGCCCTCAATTATTTCCCCCCATATGCAGACTCAGCTTCTGCTCTGTCTTTCTCTCCCCTCCTCCTCCTCCTCCTCCTCCTTCTTCTACATCCCTCAATCAATCTTCATTTTCTCTCACTCTGCACATCCCGTCCTCCCTCACCATTTTTCCCCCTCTTTAATGGGTGACCGTCAAAATCCCTCAAGTAAAACACTCCTCGTCTTATCTCCCTCGTCTTTCCCCATTAATTCCCTCCGTTGGTCCTCCTTCCTAATAAATAGGATCTCACATGATACCTTGGGATGCAGGGCCGGCTCCGTCTTAATAACCACACAATGCTGTGCAAGAATGAGAAAGAAGGAAGGATATAAAGATGCATATAAAATATATGTACAAGTAAAACGCTCATGACAGTCTTATGTATTTTTTGTAACTTCTAAAGAAGCCGTTAGAAACCACCAACATGCCAGTCTGCACAAATTTTGGTCCACCACCTGTGACGGGCGCAAAAAACTGCAGCACATGCTGAGCTCTGTGATGTCAGCGTGGATCAGGATGTCTTGACAATCTCTGAAAGTGACGTGACTCATTTTGAGAATAAGGTGAGCTGTCATAGGCTTCATGTGAAGGTGTGAAATCACATGAACGAGGAGAGATATGTGTGAATGAGAGAGAGAAACAGAGAACATTTGGGACGGCAAGACAGCAGGAAAGAATCAAAGACCACATTAAAGGTGTTTTCACACTGCCGCTTTCTTTCAGAGGTCTGAGATCACTTTGTAAGAAATTAAGTGTTAATGTTTCATATTAACTGAGGTAATGTTCACACCCCTGTCACAGAGAATGTGAAGAGATACTGATAAAAATAATAATAATAAAAAAAGAATAATAAATAAATAAAAATAAAATAAATTATTTTGACGGACAGGGTCGAAAAATTCCGTCATAATCTATTATTGCCCGTCATTTTAATTTTCATATTTTAATTATAATAACACATTTAATTGCTTGTATTTTTGTTCACATTTTCATTTTTTAATAATGAACCTACAGGACGAGCATATATGCATTTATTTATTTATGAAGAGAACAAATGAACAGAGACTGTGTGTCACTTTTCATATTCAACACCACATCCCGCAGTGACAGCGGAGGCCACTAAAAACAACAAAATGCGCTAGGGCTTGGTAAAACAACAACAACAACAACAAAACAAAACGATTTCTCGATTTTAATAGATTCTCATTTTTATGAACCAATATCAATTATTTAATCCCAATCAAAGCTGTTTTCAGTTGATGTATGAACAGTACATATAGTGCGCCTCCCATCTAATAAATCACAATAGGCTAGTCTCAGATTTCAAATTCTGTCCATTTTATTAGGAAAATCAAGCAATAAATATAATGGTTTGGCGCTGTTTAATGTGGCGTGATAGATCGCTGTAGACACCTCAGATCAAGCGAAGCGGCAGCGCAAAGTGCACATGAACTGATCATCTCTTTTGCTTTACTAGTGGGTACTTGTCTGTGCGTAATCAAAAGCATAGCAAAAGGCTTGTGACAGTTTTTGTTCTGGAGGCTGATGATCCCGCACTCTGCTGCCACACTGGAGCGCACTCACCATCAACTGCACAGGAGCGGGAATTACAGTTATAAATTACAATAGATCACCCTCAGTGTAATCTGTCAAAGTGATGGACAACCTTCAGATTTTTCCGTCACAGCTAAAAAAAATTCCGTAAATGACGGAAAATTTTCGGTTAAAGCGACCTCTGAGATATATATATATATATATATATATATATATATACAAAAACAGTTATCCATTTTTGCAAATAAACTCTTCATGTATACATATATACTGTATATACATATAGACAAAAGGCTTTATAGACATTAAAGGTAGGGTAGGCGATTTCAGAGAGGCTAGCAATAGCAAGCTAGCTTTGAAAGCATAAGATCCCATCCTCCCTGCAAATCACTCTCCAAAGCCAAGCCTCCTCCAAAACACATGAACATGCAACAGGCAGAACAGAGGATAACCAGCAACATGATTAGAGACAATGTCAATGCTGTCAGACCGAGGGATATGATTGGATGAACACTTTATGGTTCTACACCATCCATATAATTGCATATAAATTGAACTAAGTGATTGTTATCGGGATGTGAAGAGACTTTCAACCAGCATAACAAAAAATGTTTTTGAACCAAATCACCTACCCTGCCTTTAATCTTCAGATTTTTCACTTGTCATTAGCCTTCCTGATAATGTTCAGGGTTCAGCCACACTCTCTGTTTAAATCTAGATTAAAGACACATCTCTTTAGCCAAGAATTCACATAATGCTTCTCATAAACTTGTACTGTATTAAAGGGATAGTTCACCCAAAAATGAATATTACCTCATGATTTACTCACTTTCAAGCCATCCTAGGTGTGTATGACTTTCTCCTTTCAGACGAATACAATAGGATACAATATTTAAAAAAAATGTCCTGGCTTTATAATGGCAGTGAATGGGGGTCGAGATTTTGAAGCCCAAAAAAGTGCGTCCATCCATCATAAAAAGTGCTTCACACAGCTCCCAGGGATTGATAAGTGCCTTCTCAAGTGAATCGATGTGTTTATGTAAGAAAAATATCCATATTTAAAACTTCATAAACCGTAATGTCTCACTTCTGCTAACTGTCATATGCACATTCACGAGAGAGTGGTGTACAGCAGATGGCGTATAGGCGAACGCAATGACGAACGCTGAAGCACAGTGGAGAGTTGCAGAACTACATTTTGTGCGTTGCAGAACTACATTTCAATATTAGAAACAGTATTAGTTAGATGCCACATATAGGCCTATTGGCCTGTGTATTCTGGATAATTGATTTTTAGAATATAGATCACTGTTCTCCCACGATTCTGAAAACAAAACATTAGACAACCAAACAAAATAATATGTAGGCTAATTTACTTGAGTTTCTGACAAATTGTTTTATTTAATGTTATGAGTCTATTTATAAATGTCTAAAATATTATAAATGAGTGTATTTAAAAAAAATATTTATTACTTTAAGCAAATTCATTAGGCCTATGTAAAAAAAATCATTTGAAATAAATGAATGAAGACTTGTTTCGTCCAGAGTTTTTGAACGAATCTCTTGAATTAATGATTCAGACATCAAATACATTTTAACAGTCACTGGTCCCCACCTACTGACATAATGTCACATATACAATCTATATTTGAAGCATAACATTAGTTTCAAAAGTCATTTACTCATTTTGATCACGGCTGCCCCAACATCAGATATAAACTTTTATCCCAATACTTTCGTTATTATTTAATGTTTACAACACCGAAATGTAGCCTACTCTGTAAGTAGACTGTTTGTGAAGCTGTTTCAAACATAAAGCTTTACATGATGAGCTGCTCTCTCTGGAGCTGCGCGAAAGCAGGTTTAAATATTCCGATCTGATATGACTGTCATTTCAAAGTTTTAATAGACATAGCGGAGTCATCATTTAGGAATAAGACTGCGTGTGTTTTAATCGAGATCGCGATCTTTTAAAGATTAATCGTGCATACATATGAGCCTATAGCCAGTGTTGGGAAGGTTACTTTGGAAATGTAATAGGTTACAGATTACAAGTTACCCTACTTAAAATGTAATAAGTAGTGTAACTTTTCAATTACTTTATTAAAGTAATGTAACTGATTAC
>NW_015540902.1:1090498-1094758 GCF_001515605.1 Sinocyclocheilus anshuiensis
TAATTCCGTTACATGTAACTAGTTACTCCCCAACACTGCCTATAGCTTATATATATAGGCTCATATGTATGAAATACCGCGACCCATGATGTACTATATACACTTTTTGGGGCCCATTCACTGCCATTATAAAGCTTGGAAGAGCCAGACTAAATACACATGATCATATTTTTCCTGAAAAACTATGAACAGAAGCTATGATAATTCTTCTCCTTTTGCTCTTCTGCTTCTGTCGATTCCTGTTTATGTTCTGTATACCTGTGAAGATTTCAGACGATGCCAACACTTGCACAGACTTTGGATTGACATTCAAATCTATCCTTATAATGTAATCATTACAAGCACAAGTTTGAATTGCTGCCTAACAAGTTGTATGTGTCTGCTTAACTAAATAAATGATGTTAACTAACCACAGAGCATGTTATATATTATGGCTTTAAATTACTGCCATATACAGTAGACATTACTTTGAAACAATACGTATTGTGAAAAGCGGTACACAAATAAACTCGAATTAAACTGAATGATCACCAAACCATAGAATTCTGTGAGAATAATGATAAAGCATGTTAAAATGTCAAAGATGTTGGCATGCCTTTACTTTAAACTCAGAGACAACAACTACTTAAATACAACACAAAGAAGATGATATTGGTCATACAATACCCCGAAGACACACTTTTATTTTTTGTGACTCACTAAAATAAACCTGCTTCATCCCTCCATTCCATCATCCTCAGTGCACACAATCCCATGAGTCACAGCTCTTATCAGCATCAGCTATTTAGCATGCAGCCATTATTAAAGTATTATGTGTGGAGTGTCACATCGGACGTGGAGGATCAAGTATAATAGATCCACAGAGATACTGTATATAGATACTGGTGGAAACCCCAGATTTTCCACTTTATCCAATAAGATTTGAAAACGAAAACGAACCAAAGGTAACTAAAGACATTAGAGAGAAATGCAACGAGGACAGAAGGACAGAGCAGAGAGGAAGAGGACAGGGTAAGAGAAAGAGGTGAAGAAAGGTTGAGTGTAATTATATTCACAGTGATATGAAGCATACACCCATTTACTGTAGACTCCACACACACACATATGCAGCAGCGCTCATGCATTATAAATCCCTCGTACACTCACAGACTGGTGATCTGGAACAGAAACACTCCAGTTTGAGGGATTAATAGTGAGATCACTGATTCACATCAAATAATGCACTCCTTCACAGTACATGCAAACACACACACACACACACACACACACACACACAGACTTTGATAGCACAAACTTTTCATTTATTTTGCATTACTTTTGCACACAAATGGTCACACTGGAAGTTGAATATCTGAATAAAGTACAAAATTCTATTATATAAATATATAATTTTTATTAATTAATATGTATAATATTTATACCATGTACAGTGGGTACGGAAAGTATTCAGACCCCCTTAAATTTTTCACTCTTTGTTATATTGCAGCCATTTGCTAAAATCAAATATTATATAGTAAATTATGTATATTATTTACACTTCTTCACATTCTTCCAGGCTCTATGTTTTGTCACTAATCAAACAAAATGACTGATCATTTGAAAAAGTCAGATATTCTTGCTTCCACTGAAGCTCGAACTGTTCGTAGAATATCAGCTCATCAAATTTTACACAAACTTGTGGAATTTATGGATTCAAGCAAAAGAGGGACAGATCAGATACTAGGACTTGTTCATTTTTCAGTTCAACTTGTTGCTCAAATTTTTGCATTGATATAATATATAATGACAAATATTGTGGTATGTTTATATTTATACTAAAAATTCAAAGCATTTTCTAAATTCTTTTGATTTTAGTGCAATAATTTAGGGGAGTTATTTCCGTATTCTAATGCAGGTGTAATTCCTAAAATTGTACAGTGTGGCCAATGACTCTCAATCGCATCTGCAATACACAAGCATATCCAAAAGTCAGGGTCAAAAGAAGAACGGACAAACAAGCAAAAGAGAGATGATGAGGAGGAATAGGGGATGAGAAATTGAGAAAACGAGTTACGGAGGGACGCTGGGAGCGGGTTAAAAGATGGGGAGCATTGGGGGAGGCCGAGCACGTTTTATGAGGCCCTTAACATTTAGCTGCCCGTGTCTGTCTATTACAGCCAGAATATCCTCCTACACACAGATCATCCATCAAATAATAAAGAGAGAGAGAGATGAGAAGAGGGGTGACGGTGGAGGAGAGAGGGACAGAAGAGTCCTGCACAAAAAAGATTTTTGAAAAACTACAGAAAAGAAATATAACAAAAGGACGAGTGGGAATGAATAGAATGAATAGCACTACAACAGTGAAAATGAGGAGCAATAACAGACAAGAGTGTGTTCACTTGTGTTTTTCAGGTTGTCAAGACCAATTTTGAGCATGTTTGCAGACAGACATTTTTTTATGTAATTGCAGTCTGGCTGCATACGCATTCTGTGACAATGAATGACCAAAAAAAGCAGTCAAAACACTCTCCAAACAAGGAGAGACTGAGCCATTGCGGATGCCACAAAGAGACAGACAGTTGTTTGAAAAATTAGCCTGAAATGTCAAGGACAGATAACACCAATCTGCCTTTCAGAAGAGAAAAAAGCAGATGGGCAGAGAAACGCTAATGTGGAATATGGAAGATGGAAATTTTGTTGTTAATTGTTATTGTAGGTTTGCCATGAGACATGCACAAGTCGACAAAAATACTTATCAACACAACATGAACTCTTTTTCTTCTTTTTTGTTACACACACACACATTTATTTCAAATAAATGCTTTTAAACATTCTATTCATCAAAGAATCCAGAAAGTTGAATTTTCCACAAAAATGTTTCACATATTTTTTTTTTGTTTTCACTAATAAGAAATGTTTCTTGAGCACCAAATCAGCATATTAGAATGATTTTTGAAGGATCATGTGACAAATAAAATACAGTTACCTCAAATTCTAATAATATTTCATAATATTAGTATTTTTACTGTATTTTTTATTAAATAAAGTCAGTCTTGGTGAGCATAAACTTCTTTCAAACCATTTTTAAAAAATCTGACCAAGTTTTAAATGGTAGAATAATCTTTAATGCACTACTCGTGGCACCATAAATAACTGTAAAAATAATGACCACTTTTAACCAAGTTTCAAACACACCTATTTGCCACTGTTCAAAACAGGTGGCCCTGCCCCAAATTCATGCCATTGGCTGAGTCACTCATGTTATGGACAGCCCAGGTGTCAATTTGTTTTATACTGAGAGTCACAGAATAAATAAACACACCTCACCTTTAAACACTCAAATTAATTTTTCCAATGATGACAGGACCATTATATAAACGCCAAGACCAAGTGTCACATGACCACAGAATGCTCTGCATCTTTTATGCAATTATATAGTGTCAAGCGAACAAGAACCAATATATTCACATATATATTTTAGCCAAGCGCCTCAAATGTCATGAATCATTCATAACTTATAAACATCAGCAAAGTGCATTATGGGCCTTCTGACGCTTACAACAACAACAACATGAAGATGACTGTTACAGGGGAGAAATCCGCAGGAAGAAAGAGACACACAATAACAGCCAGACTGAACGAGACGGGAAAATGATGCTTGAATTCTCAAAATTTTACAATAGTAACAGAACAAGGGCAACTTTATCAGTTCATTTTCTCGAGTTTATCATTCACGTACACACCCCTCTTGTTAATTGCTTTGTGAATGCTGTTATGTCGACAACCCCACAAATAAATCTATAATGAAATGCATTGAAAGACTCAATGAGCGAGAGACAGAGAGACGGAGAAAGAGAGAGAGAGTGTGAATAAGTAACCTTGTGTTCTCTTCAGCAGTGAGTCCCTCTGCTCCATCCCTCTACCCCCAGCAATTAATCATCTGATAGTGAGCTTACTCAAGTGTGCCTCTGCCCCCTATTCTAATTAACCAGAGAAAGAGAGAGAGAGGAGAGGATGGACAGATTGTCAGTGAAAGACGGGAAGGAGAGATGCAGGCTGGGGAGCAAGCCATTCGATGGAGAGATGCAACTGAAAGAGAGGGAAGAAAGATGACAGGAGCACCAGCAGATGGGAAGATTTAGAGGGGCTGCCACCCTCCGCTGGTCTCACAGGAACAAGACACCGTGCTGCCACCAATGGCAGACTATCAGGCATACTAAACAGAGAGTGTGCTTGTGTGTGTGTGTGTGTGTGTGTGTGTGTGTGTGTGTGCTCTCT
>NW_015540902.1:1095219-1111651 GCF_001515605.1 Sinocyclocheilus anshuiensis
GTGTGTGTGTGTGTGTGTGTGTGTGCTATCTCCTTTGCAGAAATGCTGATGGTTCCTGGGGGAGTGAATATTTCAGCGGAGGGTCAATGACAAATAAAAACGTTCGAGACGATGACAAGGTAAAATCTTTTGAAAATCATGTTTTAAATGTGTTAGGTTTTCAGCAGTTCAAGTTGTTTAATGTCTTTTTCTTTTCTTTCTTTTTTTTTACCCTTTATACAGTTGTGAGAAAAGCACTCGGATTTAAAATGTTGAGAAAAATGTCAAGTAGGGAATCAAGTAATACAAAAGTTTCTTACAGTTTGGATATGTGTGGGTGAGCTTATCTTAATATGTTCAAAAAAGTTTCTTATATATTTATATATTTTATTATAATTTATCACAAAACTTGCCAACTTTAACACACAGTCATGAGGGTCTACAAGAGTCCTTTCGTGATGTAATTTTAATCCGTCTGGACAAAAGCGTAAACGTAGGCAGATTTAAGCACACAAAGATACATCAAAATCAAAGTTCACATGATTTGTGTCACAAATATAGTCATTGGAATAGTGACCTAGAAAATATAGGGTGGAATCAGAAATTTTATCGTTTCTTTTTTTGAGTATTTTTTAAACAACTAAACTTATTTCCAGGTTTAAATGGAACATTTGAAAATAGCATTGCTGTTTAAAAGCCCATCTTTGGCTTGGACTAGCTGGAAAACAAATCTTTTCCCAAGTGGCTGGAGTCTCTCAGACTCCATCAGGTTTCTCTCTGTTACTTTCTACCTTCACAAGACTCTATTTAGCTGTGCTGCACTCTTTTCATTCCTTAATCTTCAATTAAGTAATTTTTTTTTTATACAGTGCCTTTAATACAGAATACAGTACCTCTAATTTTCAGTCCTTTTTTAATGATTTGCTTGGAGTTTTCATTTTACTTCCATAATATTGACTGAACAGAACATGGACTATCCATATTTTGACTTTTTAACCATCCCAATAAATAACAACCAATTACAATCCACAACACACACCATTTAACCATTTCTGATTTTATTGCACTAGAGATGATTTTAGAAGAATGAATACTTATGAGGTTGGTTATTTTGGATTTTTGCCACTTTGTTTGAATTTTTACAATGATGTAAATCAACAAAACATTACAACTTCTAATTGGGAGCAGCAATGTTTACAGAACACCAAGTCAAATATACGATATGAAGTATTTTAATGTACTGTAGCAATGTTATGTAGATCATACAGTCACAGTGAGAACAAGCAAAGCTCTCTGCAGACTGTTAATAATGCATACGACACAACGCTATGACCTTCACCCGTTAGCGTCTTGTCTGCTAAGAGTCGCTGGAGAAATGAAAAGGAGATGTAGAAAGGAGTGATGGCCATCAGGGTGCGAAACTGCCACATCGGCACCACCTCCCCATAAACCTCCATCTTCTGTCTCTCCTTCATTTATGAGACGAGTGGCAATTTATGGCTTTATTTACAAAGGGGGTCGGTGGACAGATTTAATATTTTAATTCTGTTTTATTGCCTGAGCACAGAGGAAACCCAACGAGGTTTATCACCACAGCGACATGCTGATGGACAGGCCAGGGTGAGAATGCCAAGAGTAGGAATGAGGCTTGGAGTGAGGAATAAGAGAGAGGAGCGTACGTGAACAGAATCATCCATTCCACCTCTAGACGACCTGCCAAAATATTCAACGCTTCATACCTTTCTCTCCCGCTCTCTGTCACGTCCTATAACTCTTGCTTTGGCTTACTGGGACGAGAAGGTTTTGGCCCTGAGGCAGCCAGCCGAGCTCTTGCTCCGGGGAGATTCATGGTTCACACAATTGACTCGCGAACAAGCAGAGAGTTGATTCACAGCTTAAAACCATCGACTCAGGGCTAATATCAGGATCGATTCATGGCTCCTTACTGTCCAGACTTGATTCATGGGTTTAGCCAGTTGATTCAGAGTGATTTCCTAAAAGGAAACTGCAGACTGTTCAAAATGTTGCCTAGACAGAGATTTAGCATGAATAAAATCCCATTCACACATCAAGCTAGCAGAACACTAAAGATTTAGTAACGCTGTGCCAGATCGAACAGAGGAATTTAAAACTGCTGACAGACAATGCAACCGTTCTGTGCTGTCGCTCAGTGCATGGAGTCATTTAAATTTGAATAAAACATCTACAGTTAAAAAACATTTTGTTTACACGTATCCTCATTTTTCAATTCTTCCTCTTAGGATTTACTTTTACATACTAATTTTTCATACTCATGTAAGACAGATGACATGTGAACAGACTCTAAATGTGAACAGACTCTTTCTTTTCAATTTTGTTAACTTTCAGCATTACACTACAGATTGTCTCAACGCTTGCATTCTGTACTATTCAAAAGATTGAGGTCAGTAAGAATATCTATATATCTATAATATCTTGGAGGAACCTGGAAATTCAAGGATGCATGAAATTAATGCATTAAAATAAATTGATCAAAAGTGACAGTGAAGACTTTTATAATGTTACAAAAGATTTCTATTTCAAATAAATGCTGTTCTTTTGAGCTTTCTATTCATCAAGGAATCCTGAAAAAAAATTGGTTTTCCATAAAAATATTAAGCAGCACAACTGTTTTCAACTTTGATAATAGTAAGAAATGCACCAAATCAGCACATTAGAAAGACTTTTGAAGGATCATGTGATACTGAAGACTGGAGTAATGATGCTGAAAATTCACCTGAGACACCACAGGAATAAATTACATTTTAAAATATATTAAAACATATTGAAACAGAGATACCTCTTTCAAAAACATTTAAAAATCGTACTGACCCCAAACCTTTGAACAGTGTACATGTACTGAAAAGCCACAAAACTCCTATTTTGATTTCATGGAATCTTTAAATCATTATTTTCTAGTAAACCAAATGCATTTGGACAAAATTATCCCATTCAAATAAAGAAATATTAAATTTTTAAGGCTACGAATGGGTTATTAAAACAAGCCTATACTGTATATACTTATGTGTACAGACACACATCCCATCACTTTCACCATTCCTCAAAACAGCAAAACTCATCAAAATCTAAAAGAAAAGACAGAAGTGCCAATAAGAGAAATTAAATAATTTTTCACCTTGCAGAAGTTCCCTCGCTCACGTATCAGACATCATGGGATGTTTGATTGCATTCTTAATGGAAATCAATAGAAGGTTTTCAGCATTCTGCAAGTGACTTTTCTTCCAATCTACAAAATGTCATTACTTTTTGAGGCCTACAATTTCAGCAAGGCTAAAAAAGAAAAAGAAAAAGAAATTCCATTGAGCAACTGAAAATGTAGAGGTGCGGCGATGTTAGACGACACTCTCTCTCGCTCACATTTTACCACCTAGTCGTTCATGACGGAACAATGTTGGGCAGAAAAGTGAAAGTAAAACAAACCAGTCTGAATGAAAGCAATGAGAGGTCAGGTGACTCATGCAAATGGACAGAAATAAGATCAGACACTCCCTGTGGGAGTGCACACTCCTCTCCTCCTTTCCTCTGTTCCCTCCTTCCACAGGGGGTACATGGTGGTTTATTGATTAGTTTGCGGTCCCATCAGGGAGTTTTATTCAATCGATGAGTCTCTAACAGCCACCCTCTCCTCCGGCCCCAGGGGTTTATGGGAATGTTAAGAATGGCAGTCCTGTTAGAGATCCGGGTACCCCACAGATCCGATAACATCCCCCTCCGACGAATACACGCAGAAAAACAATCCACCCGAAAACAGCCTCACCTCCCGGGGAGTGTCACGGACTGGTTATTATCGCTGCGAGAGTCAGAAACACTGCACAGGAATGCTCTGCACAGGGTTTCAGGCAATATCTCTCACAAGATCTGCACAATTCCACACAACACTATGTAGAATAAAGTGCAACAATGACCACTAATGTTTTAGTGGCCTTGGTTCCAGAAGTATTTTTCTTATTCATTTTTTCCCATAGAAATTTCAAAAAAGTCCTTATTATATAGTTATATGAACCAAACCAACCATTAGGGGAAATCACAACATTAGAAACTTTGATTTTAAGCAAAAACGTATTTGAAAATCAGACAAAAACTACATGACTGTGTACTTAACTAATGAGAGCAAAATCTACAGTCCCATGAAGCATTGCGAATGACATAAACTAAAAAATGATAGAGAATTATAAAGTTGTTGACCACATCATTCGCAGTGCTTTTTGTGAGTTGGGCGGTGGCACGAAAGCGTTCTTTTGGTGCAATTTACTTGTTGCATATCTCTGATTGGTGGAGATTTCTCTGCAGAATCATGGGGAATGTAATTTTTTCACCAGGAATTCTACTGTTGAATATGATTATTTAAAAAAAAAGTTTAAATAATGCAGGCAGATGGCTTAAAAAAGAACAAAGCATTGATTAGCAAACCCATTAAGCGTTGCAAATGACAATCATTTAAAAAATGATGGGAGATTTACAAACCTGTTGATTTAAAGATGCTAATTTTACATACAAATATTTAAGTAGTCTAAAAGTGCAAGTAAAACACAAACTGTGATGATTACAACATGATTATTAAAAAAAAAAAGTTGAAATAAAGGCAGATGGCTTTGATAAAAACATATGCCACTGATTAACAACCTCGTAGCTCACAGTTGGTCTGTCTTTAAAGGTTTATAAGTTTTCAATCAATTCCCCTTATGGAGAAAGTGAATGGCATTTTTACTTCCAGAACCCGGCTGTTGCATTGGAACACCCAGTTTCAGCAGTAATAATTATATTTATGCCCAAAATCAGGGCAGAATTTGTGGGAAAATGACTACAGATTCCATATGTATATTTATTCCACATCAATTTTAGTAAAATTAGGAATAAAACCTAAGGAACTTATCTGAAATGAACAAGATAAATCAGTGTGAAAGCACAAAATGAGAGGAAAAGAGATGGAGGACATGAATCTTCTCCTGATGTTCTAGAAAAAGGGTAGACAGACACAGAAAAGATGTGCTCTCTTCCCCTGGGTCACTTGAATAATTAACCAACGATTAATTAAACCTGTTTACGAAGAGAGGACTTTGACAACAAGACGGAGTAAGAAAGGGAATGAGAAAGAGACCCAAGCTTACCACAAATGGAAAAATCAGAAACCGCAAGGGACACACTTGTTTACTTCTCGCGTCGACTCCACAGGAGCGTGTGTGTGATTCAGAGCTCTGGACTCTCTGATTAAGAACAACTGTCTCTTTAAAAGTTAAACAGAACATAATGTCTGTATACGAGGGACAGAATTCAATAAGGGAAAAAGTAACAAAAAGATACCAGCGTGGATGTTATTTATTAGATGAGTCAGCAAAACATACTCTTAGATTAGGTTTCTGCTCTAAATGTTGCCCGCCTGCTGGAAACACTCACATACTGAAGCCTACAGGGGCCATGAAATGTAAACACATTGCTTACACTGAAACACTATGTCAAAGAACTGGGTAATGTCACAGCAGGGGGGTAAACAAGGGACAAGCGGACCAAATTAAAGATCCTTCACAGCATGACAATTCACTCATATGCATGAATACTCTATTTCTCAAATGCCTCCAAATCCGTTGCTGCATGCTATTCTGAAGAAGAAGAAAAAATGTTTGTTTTCAAAATCCTTAATCCAAATGTAATGACGTTCTCCTTCTCAAAAAGACTTTTCCTTTTTTGTTGACATAATCAAGGCTGCAAGCGTGGAGAAAAATATTAACTAATAATATCATAGCCTCCATGTTGAACATGAATGCCCATTTTTCTAGATAAAATCAAATCTATGGGGGGGGGCGGGATTAAATAAATAAAAATCAAGTCCCACCTTCTATTGCTTAAGGGTAAAGTTACTTTTTAAAGTAATGCATTACAATATTGTGTTACTCCATAAAATGGTAACTAATTGTGTTACTTACTTTTTATAGAAGGTAATGCATTATGTTACTTTTTGTCACCTGGGCTGGGCTTGCTTATTTATATTTAATAACAACAACAAAAAAAAGTTACATTTTTTGGCAACTGTATAGGCCCTTTTACACCAAAAGTGAAATTAATAAGCCTCATATTAAAAACATTATTTACTTATTTGAAAAAGTAACTCAGATATTTCTTGTAAATTTAGAAGTAATAGGTTATTTTTACTTGGTACATGGTACATAACTTACGTTACTTGTAATGCGATTACCCCAAACACTGCTATGTACTTACATGCTTAAAAATAAAATAAAATTATTGTTATTTCTTTATTGTTTATTGTGTTTGTGTTGAATTGAATTGAAAAATACTTTCACTGCTATTGAGGTGGGATACGGGTAAGGTTAAGGACAGATTTGGTGGAATGGTTTGGTTAAGGGTGGGTTAAGGTGGAGGGGTTAACAGTTTAATTACAGATGTAACTACATCTTAATTAATTTCAGATGTAATTACAGAAAGGTATTTGAAATAAGCACAATGCAAAAACGTTATGTACAGAATAAGTGCATTGTATCAAATGATAAATTTAGATGTAAGTACATAAACTATCCACATAATAAACACTTTCAAACTCTATTAAAAAAGAAAAAAAAAAACATGAAAATGATCCATATTACATGCAGTTTTTCAGAAGCCATATGGCAGCTAGTAAAAAACATGGGCTGGTGATTGTGGATTGTGACAATAGCTTTGTGTGACGATCACAAAAACATTTTTATCTCACAAAGCTTCAAAATACTATTAATAGTAATAATAGTGCACATGTTGTATGGAATACTCTTATGAAATGATTATTTCTTTGAATGTTGATAGACACTGTCAGGCTCCACTGTGACGGTTTGATTTTATGGTGAATTTCCATGTGGACATTTTCCACATAAGAAAGAAACTATAATGATGACAAATGATGGCAAAATTATTATTTGGGGGAAAATACAAACTTCCCATCTAGGGTAAAAATCTATTCAGTAAAACAGAAGCAGCTTATAAGGCTTAAAAAAACAAAACAAAAAACATTACAGTTGAACTGATGTACACTACCATTCAGAAGTCTGGGGTCAGTGATATATATATATATATACATACACTGAACAAAATTATAAACGCAACACTTTTGTTTTTGCCCCCATTTTTCATGAGCTGAACTCAAAGATCTACGACTTTTTCTATGTACACAAAAGGCCTATTTCTCTCAAATATTGTTCACAAATCTGTCTAAATCTGTGTTAGTGAGCACTTCTCCTTTGCCGAGATAATCCATCCACCTCACAGGTGTGGCATATCAAGATGCTGATTAGACAGCATGATTATTGCACAGGTGTGCCTTAGGCTGGCCACAATAAAAGGCCACTCTAAAATGTGCAGTTTTATCATACATATATATATTCATATATATATATATATATATGAAGTGTTCAGATGCAAAAACCTGTACGCCTAAGTACGTCTGACTAAAAAACGTACGTCTGACGTTTTTCTTTAAAATTAGCATTTCGTTCTGGCTACTACGTATAGGTTTCTAAGTACTGGTACTTCTGAATGGGTTGAGGATGGGATTTTAACGCATTTGAAGTGAAAGTACTTGATGAACATATACTATGTGTGGAGAGCATTCACTCAGTATCATTATCTCATTTTTGACCAAGATGGCTTTTAGAGGCTTTTGCATTGGAACTCTTCATATATTGTCATAAAAAAACTGAAAGAAAGAAAGAAAGAAAGAAAAATGTAAATTAGCAACAATAGCATTTACTTAATAAAAAGAAATAATAGGCCCTAAATCTATTTCATCAATAAAATCAATGAACCCAAAATGTAAATTCTGTCATCATTTACTTACCTTCATGTTATTCCAAACCTGGATGACTTTCTCTCTTCTGTGGAACACACTTGAAGCTATTTTGAAACAAATTGAAGATATTTTGCAAAATGTATTTTAGTTGTGACAGTTAAGTGATTTCTAATTTTACAAAACATTTCTATTTCAAATGTATTAGGGTTTCCACAAAAATAATAAGGAGTACAACTGTTTACAACAAGAAATGTTTCTTTAGAACCAAATCAGCATGTTAGAACGAAAATTCAGCTTTGCCATCACATGAATATTTTCAAATATAAATGAAAAAGAAAGGAGTTATTTTAAATTGTAACAATATTCATGTTTTTACTGTATATTTGATTGCAGTAGTGAGCAGAATAGACTTTCAAAAATATTTTGAAAAATCTTACCTACCCTATAAACTTTTAAATGATAGTGTGGTTAACACGTACAATTACAGCTCCTGTCTATTTCAAGAGTTGGCCAAGATTATGTTTTAATAACATTCAAAATGAGGAATAAAATAAATGGTGTCATGAATTTAGCCACTTTAGCTAAAATCATGTTTCAAAAAAGTAGTATTTTGTCAAAAATTTCAGCCGTATTTTGAGTGTTACAGTTTATTTTTACCATTTACACCATTTTTTTTCTCAATGATCAGCCCATCTACTACTCTTTAAAAAAACCTCTCTGATAAGTTGCTGGTCATTCAGTAAGCATGCATGTGAACCTTAAATGCTTATAAAGAGGAAATTAATTTGCAACAATGCCAGCAATAGCAGGATATTAATCTGTCATTTTCTCTAATCTCCCCACAGCAGCTCAGACACACAAGTCTAATCCAGCCAATCACAACACGCACATACAGATATTAAATGAAAATACATCCCTCTAATGCTCTCTCTGGAAACCTGTGTCTTTCATTTCAACTATCTGCATGAACTCTTCATCATCAATGCTTTCAAATTAATTGTTTTATCAGTCTTTCTGTTACTCTTGATATCCACTTAGCCTCCCTCCGCATTTCCAGTCAATCTATCACTTCATAGTGAGAAATGTGAGAATTTGCATATGAGTAACCCCACCTGTCATCAAAAATACAATTAAAAACTTGACCTCTGACCTCCAGTGGAATATCAGCTCAGCTCTTTCAGAAGTTGCAGATCTCTTTCATCACTGAGAAAAAGTGCATTATTTCCACTGACATTTTAAAAGTGACATTTATGATACTCATCTGTTTTGATTTATGCAACCTTTTTGTCTGCTGCAAATGACCGACTAAAAGAAAAGCCAAGCCTGGGCGCGTGTGCGTGTGAGAATGTGTGCACGTGTGCGTGGCAGAAGACACAAATTATGAAGTTTATGATCTGACAGACTGCTGAACAACTGGTGTGATTGTCACAGTTGGCTGAACCTGCTCATTGTCTCATTCACAGGCAGTTTTCTGTGGGCTGAACGGAAGCCCAGACTCATTCATATAACAGCTGTGATGTCTCCCTTTAAAAACTCAAGCCTCAGCCACGTGCCTTTAGAACAGAGGTCACCAATTAGCAGACCGCGATGCACATCCAGATTACTTCCATGCAGCCCGTGAAACACTTCTCATAAATTAACACAATTATAAACTTAGTGCTTTTTCTCTACATTGAACAGTAAAGCAATCTTTACACTGCAAAACTGACAGAGAAGCTCCATTATATAAACCATAATGGGCAGCAAATGTATATGACAAAATTCACAATCATGACATTCTGTGGTCAAATCTAAACTCTGTTTTTGACCGCTGCCACTGACAACCAGTTTTCTTACACTCTGCTGGTTTTCTCACAGCACTGCTCAGTGTTTTCTTCTAACATAATCAAATAATTTCAGCTCAAATCAATTTTTCATGTCTATTTATTTATATATTTGGTAAGCAGCCATGTAATAAGTAGAATCATGTAGAGTTACATGGTAATTATTAAAGTATTTTACCTGAATAGGTAAAATAAACCTATTCAGGATGATACAAGACCCCTCCTGATCACTCCATCAGGTTTATTTTTAGATAATGACCCGATGATTGTACACGATACCTTATAGTGGATGCCGCTTGTTGATTCTCATGCACAGCCAACAGAAAACAAGACTTAAATCAATTGTTATGATAATGAAACATTTAAGGTTTGAGGCAGGATTTCATTTGCACTGACTTTCAAAAAATAATTGTATTCTGCTCATGTCTAATGGTGCACAAATGTGGTATTTTTCAGCATTTATCAAACTGAACATTTATAGGGATTTCTAGACCTCATTTAGGTGGATATTTCATCTCAGCTCACCAAAAATCTGAGGGCATCAGACACATTGCATTAAAATAAAACTGCATTAAAAATTTGAAGGATTTAAAGGAAATAAATAAAAAGAAAGCATATCCATAAAAGAACTACAATTTGTTGCAAAGTGATCCATTTTAACTATTTGTAAATATTTTTATTTTAAAATATACACATGTACTGATACTCATATGCCAAATAACAAATAAACACAAAATGGCAAAAGTTTTCTTGCCTCGTTACAATGAATAACAGGAATCATGTAAACAATTGCCTATATTTCAATTCAAAACAGTCAAATTTAAACAAAATTTGAGTGATTTGGATTACAGGATATTACTGTTCATCATTTAACATTTCTATCATAAAACAGTTGTCAAATATTAAATGTTTTGCTGTTTGTTCATAACACTCAATCTTTCCCTGTTAAAACTGAAGCGTCATGCTGGAATCCATGATTGGCTTCTGTGAACAGTAAAGCCCGCCTTCTTTGATTTGATTAGTCATCTCAATCTTTTTGACACTTTGAGGAGTGCTTTTAGATGCTGAGGCAGACCTGCCTAAATTTGAACTATTTAACTATGGTGGTTACGATGAATATTAGTGAAATGTACCTTGTGTATTTCATTTCATGACCATATGACATATTGGCTCTGGAAGCAGTGTAAGTATTGACTTTTTCGGACCTTTGCTGGAAAGAAAATTTAGAGACAGAACCTATTTACACCTGCTTTTGGATGTGGTAGGCTGATGGTTCATGAGCCGAGGGAGTATATCTTCCCATAATCCCCTCCAAACACACGAGCTTTCGCAAACATGGTGCCCACATGCGTTTCCCTAAAGGAATTAAGGCATGTTTAAGATTGCGGTCATCTATCATCACGCCCTCGTATCACACAAAGATTCAAAAAATTTTCCAATCAAACCAAATTAACCTCGAATTAGTGCAGTGTTGGGAGCAGTGTTAACGAGCAGGAGCTGCTAATTGGCTGTGATTGCAGCAGGCTGGAGTGATTGCAGTCCCATTAAAAAGTCATAAAGTTCTACGAGCAGAGATGTCCCATTGGTATATCTGACCTTCTTATCACCGCACTGTTCATTTTTTAAAAGAGAAAAAGAGAGATAAAAACAGAAACCGAGAATGAAAAGAACAATTTTGACAAAAGCAAACCAAGAAGAAGAGCTGGAGACAATCCATGACAGAGCAATTACTATATGACTAGCATCCTTCTCACACAACGCCTTACAGGAGCTGCTATAATACTGACTATATGAACCAGCTACTGAAGTCAAACCCCAAGCTTAAACTGGGGAAGGTAGTTCCCTTGACAGCTTGTGCATTTTCTGCTAAATTGTAGCATACTTAGAGACAGTAATATTGTAATATATTTAGATATCTCAGTAGTTCAGCATGTAGTCTAAAGGATGATAATAATTTAGTTATTATAGCACAAAATTCCAAATCTAAAATCATGGGGGGCATCTTGCCCCACTACTGGGGTAAAATGGCCCTCTTTCTAGGGCAAAAAGCATTCCAGGGTAAACTCATTCCAGCTGCATCTTTCTTTTGCAGAATATGTAAAATATATAGGCCTATCTGTTACATTAATTATTACAATGTAATAATGTAAGTTCCCTTTCTGTAGTTCACTCCGACATGTCGAGTGTAAGACACTAGGGGTCGCTCTTGGGAGCCCAAACACCTCTGACATATTTGAGAAAAGGCCAATGAAATTGGGTCTGCAGAATTTGCATAGCTGGCCACACCCCGGACATCCTGGCAGGGACATGCACAGACATTTTGAGGGGCAGGGGCTCAAATGGGAAAAAAGGGCACTTCTCATATTTATTTTATTTTATTTTTTTTTTTTTCTAAACAAAACGTTAAATATATTAGGGGTGTGCGATATTGACAAAAAATATATCTCAAGATTGTCGGGGATTTTATCGATAACGATAATTACATGATGTTTTGTTGAGTGTGTTATTGTGCTGGTATCTTAAGGACTACCGTGGACAGCTGACTCCTACATTTTTTGATATTCTTCATATTCTGTGTAGTGATCAGTTCACAGCAGTGATAGAAATTGATCTTTTCCAATAAGTTTAAATTGATTTTTACCTTTTATGGGCATTTTTACCTTTATAAAGCCATTTTTTCTAAAAGTGTCAATTAGAATAATAATTAATTTGGGCTGTTACCAAGCAAATGAAACCAGTATTGACAAAATTAATCTGCAATGCCGAGAAAACACAGAAGCTGCATTAGAAGGGGCATTTAGAGCATTTACACACTGTTTAATGCAGGGCATGAATGTACAAGATTGTCGGGGATTTTATCGATAACGATAATTACATGATGTTTTGTTGAGTGTGTTATTGTGCTGGTATCTTAAGGACTACCGTGGACAGCTGACTCCTACATTTTTTGATATTCTTCATATTCTGTGTAGTGATCAGTTCACAGCAGTGATAGAAATTGATCTTTTCCAATAAGTTTAAATTGATTTTTACCTTTTATGGGCATTTTTACCTTTATAAAGCCATTTTTTCTAAAGGTGTCAATTAGAATAATAATTAATTTGGGCTGTTACCAAGCAAATGAAACCAGTATTGACAAAATTAATCTGCAATGCCGAGAAAACACAGAAGCTGCATTAGAAGGGGCATTTAGAGCATTTACACACTGTTTAATGCAGGGCATGAATGTATTTAACCTGCAGTTACAAATCCATTAATACTGTTTTGATATTTTAAACATAAAACATTGAATACTGATATTTGAAATTATAAAAAAAATAAAATGAAAAGATACTGTGAAATTATATGTGAAATGAATATGTGAAATTAAAACTAAGTAGGTGGCAGCAAGTCACTGTTAATAAGTGAGTCATTTCGATTGAACCAAATAATCTAAACGGTTGATTCATTCAGGAACAAAACAGCGTCATGTTGCTCAGAGACACAAACTGGAATTATATCTGTTGGTGAAATAGAGCAAAAACAGTCAATATTGTGTCTAAAATGTAAGTGTCTTAATATTAAATTTGCGTGATACTGATTAACTATATGAAATTATATAAATATATACATTTCTGCCCCCATAACTTGAATTTTGTGATCATTCTCATGAGTCTTAGCAAGACAAATGAACTATAATTGCCTTTTGTCTTTTGGATAATTAGCTGTAAATTCGAAATTCGAGGAGCTTAGTCTTTTGTTCATTACCACTCACCTCCACACCAAGACAAACACAACTGGAAAGGGAGGGAGGGCATCTGTGATGTGCAGCCGATCAATAATGTGTGCTACACTATTGGGAGAAAGGCATCGGTTCAGGGAGAAAGGCATCGGAACTCGACAGAGTCTCAACATTTCCTGAACCGACCTGATATTTTGATTTTTTCATCAAACACTGGCGTGGGTCAGGTCCTACTCATCGCCGGGGACGGCCCTTCACAAACTTCCGATCAGAACGATCAGAATCAAGCACGTATTAACATGTGTCAGAGATCAGGATTGGTTTGTGGCAATAGACCTGAAGAATGCGTACTTTCATGTCTCAATCCTACCAAGGCACAGGCCGTTTCTTCAGTTTGCCTTCGAAGGACGGGCATATCAGTACAAAGTTCTTCCCTTCGGGCTATCCCTGTCTCCTCGCATCTTTACGAAGATCGCGGAGGCTGCCATTGCCCCTCTCAGGGAAGTGGGCATTCGCATTTTCAATTACCTCGACGACTGGCTGATCCTAACTCCCTCGCGAGAATTGGTTTGCGCACACAGTGACATGGGTCCTCGACCATCTAGCCCGATTGGGACTTCAGGTCAACTGGGAAAAGAGCAAACTCTCCCCTGTGCAGAGTATCTCTTTTCTCGGTGTAGAATTGGACTCGGTTACGATGACTGCACGCCTCTCTCAGGATCGTGCTCAGTCATTGCTAAAATGCTTGAGGGCTCTCAAGCAGAGAACAGCGGTCCCTCTCAAAAACTTTCAGAGGCTCCTGGGGCATATGGCGTCCTCAGCCGCGGTTACGCCACTGGGACTGATGCATATGAGACCGCTTCAGCACTGGCTTCGTACCCGAGTCCCGAGATGGGCATGGCGTCACGGCTCACACCGTGTGAACAACACATCATTGTGTCACCGTACCTTCAGTCCTTGGGAGGACATCTCTTTTCTACAGGCAGAAGTGCCCTTAGAACAGGTGTCCAGATGCATTGTTGTTACAACAGATGCTTCCAAGACAGGCTGGGGCGCCATGTGCAACGGGCATGCAGCATCAGGGGTCTGGACAGGCCCTCAGCTGCGTTGGCATATAAATTGCCTGGAGTTGTTGACAGTGCTTTTGGGCTGACTCCTACATTTTTTGATATTCTTCATATTCTGTGTAGTGATCAGTTCACAGCAGTGATAGAAATTGATCTTTTCCAATAAGTTTAAATTGATTTTTACCTTTTATGGGCATTTTTACCTTTATAAAGCCATTTTTTCTAAAAGTGTCAATTAGAATAATAATTAATTTGGGCTGTTACCAAGCAAATGAAACCAGTATTGACAAAATTAATCTGCAATGCCGAGAAAACACAGAAGCTGCATTAGAAGGGGCATTTAGAGCATTTACACACTGTTTAATGCAGGGCATGAATGTATTTAACCTGCAGTTACAAATCCATTAATACTGTTTTGATATTTTAAACATAAAACATTGAATACTGATATTTGAAATTATAAAAAAAATAAAATGAAAAGATACTGTGAAATTATATGTGAAATGAATATGTGAAATTAAAACTAAGTAGGTGGCAGCAAGTCACTGTTAATAAGTGAGTCATTTCGATTGAACCAAATAATCTAAACGGTTGATTCATTCAGGAACAAAACAGCGTCATGTTGCTCAGAGACACAAACTGGAATTATATCTGTTGGTGAAATAGAGCAAAAACAGTCAATATTGTGTCTAAAATGTAAGTGTCTTAATATTAAATTTGCGTGATACTGATTAACTATATGAAATTATATAAATATATACATTTCTGCCCCCATAACTTGAATTTTGTGATCATTCTAAATGCATTTTAATAAACTGAATCATGCAGTGAAAGAACACGCAAACTTTAGCTAACTTACATGGTAGTTCTCATGAGTCATGGATGTTAGCAAGACAAATGAACTATAATTGCCTTTTGTCTTTTGGATAATTAGCTGTAAATTCGAGGCACTGGTAGCTTAGTCTACCTGCCGAGAAATTACGCTTTCTTGACACCCCCATTTCAGAGGTTGGTCTCTTTGGCGACACGGTGGAAGAATTTGCCCAGTAATTCTCCACGGTGAAGAAGCAGACGGAGGCCATCAAACACATCCTGCCTTGGCGTGGGTCAGGTCCTACTCATCGCCGGGGACGGCCCTTCACAAACTTCCGATCAGAATGTTAACCCTCAAGCACGTATTAACATGTGTCAGAGATCAGGATTGGTTTGTGGCAATAGACCTGAAGAATGCGTACTTTCATGTCTCTATCCTACCAAGGCACAGGCCGTTTCTTCAGTTTGCCTTCGAAGGACGGGCATATCAGTACAAAGTTCTTCCCTTCGGGCTATCCCTGTCTCCTCGCATCTTTACGAAGATCGCGGAGGCTGCCATTGCCCCTCTCAGGGAAGTGGGCATTCGCATTTTCAATTACCTCGACGACTGGCTGATCCTAACTCCCTCGCGAGAATTGGTTTGCGCACACAGTGACCAGTGACATGGACCATCTAGCCCGATTGGGACTTCAGGTCAACTGGGAAAAGAGCAAACTCTCCCCTGTGCCCTGTGCATCTTTTCTTGGTATGGAGTTGGACTCGGTCAACCTGACAGCACGCCTCACAGAGGAACATGTTCGGTCAATGCTGAACTGCTTGAAATTTTTCAGGCGCAGGACAGTGGCCCCACTGAAAAAATTTCAGAGGCTCCTGGGGCATATGGCAGCCGCAGTAATGCCGCTCGGACTGCTTCATATGAGGCCGCTTCAGCACTGGCTTCACGGCCGAGTCCCGAGATGGGCATGGCAATGCGGCACGCACCGAGTGACGATCACTCCGGCCTGTTGCCAAGCTTTCAGCCCGTGGTCAGACACTGCATTTCTATGGGCAGGAGTTCCCCTAGTACAGGTGTCCAGGCATGCTGTTGTGTTCACGGATGCCTCCACTACAGGCTGGGGTGCCACGTACAACGGGCATGCAGCTTTGGGGTTGTGGATGGGCCCCCGTCTGCATTGACACATAAATTTTTCGAGTTGTTTACAGTATGTCTTGCGTTGGG
>NW_015540902.1:1116332-1117338 GCF_001515605.1 Sinocyclocheilus anshuiensis
CTGCTGGCGAAGGACGCGATAGAGCCGGTCCCTCCAGCCGATATGAGGTCGGGGTTTTACAGCCCTTACTTCATTGTGCCCAAGAAAAGCGGTGGGTTACGACCAATCTTGGATCTGCGAGTTTTGAACCGTGCGTTTCACAAGCTGCCGTTCAAGATGTTGACACAGAAACGCATTTTCGAGCGCATCCGTCCCCAAGATTGGTTTGCAGCGATTGACCTGAAGGATGCGTACTTTCATGTCTCAATCCTACCAAGGCACAGGCCGTTTCTTCAGTTTGCCTTCGAAGGACGGGCATATCAGTACAAAGTTCTTCCCTTCGGGCTATCCCTGTCTCCTCGCATCTTTACGAAGATCGCGGAGGCTGCCATTGCCCCTCTCAGGGAAGTGGGCATTCGCATTTTCAATTACCTCGACGACTGGCTGATCCTAACTCCCTCGCGAGAATTGGTTTGCGCACACAGTGACATGGGTCCTCGACCATCTAGCCCGATTGGGACTTCAGGTCAACTGGGAAAAGAGCAAACTCTCCCCTGTGCAGAGTATCTCTTTTCTCGGTGTAGAATTGGACTCGGTTACGATGACTGCACGCCTCTCTCAGGATCGTGCTCAGTCATTGCTAAAATGCTTGAGGGCTCTCAAGCAGAGAACGGCGGTCCCTCTCAAAAACTTTCAGTCTCCTGGGGCATATGGCGTCCTCTGCCATACCTTCAGGAGGACATCTCTTTTCTACGGGCAGGAGTGCCCTTAGAACAGGTGTCCAGATGCATTGTGCATTGTTCAGATGCTTCCAAGACAGGCTGGGGTGCTGTGTGCAATGGGCATGCAGCACCAGGGGGCTGGACAGGCCCTCGGCTGCATTGGCATATCAATTGCCTGGAGTTGTTGCCAGTGCTTTTGGCCTTGAGGAGGTTTCGACCCTTGATCCAAGGCAAGCACGTGTTAGTCTGGATGGACAACACAGCGACGGTTTCATACATCAACCACCAGGGTGGTGTTCCCTCCC
>NW_015540902.1:1118443-1127540 GCF_001515605.1 Sinocyclocheilus anshuiensis
GGTCAACTGGGAAAAGAGCAAACTCTCCCCTGTGCAGAGTATTTCTTTTCTCGGCGTAGAATTGGACTTGGTTACGATGACTGAACTCCTCTCTCAGGATCGTGCTCAGTCGGTGCTGAAATGCTTGAGGGCTCTCAAGCAGAGAATGGCGGTCCCTCTCAAAAACTTTCAGAGGCTCCTGGGGCATATGGTGTCCTCAGCCACGGTAACGCCGCTGGCACTGATGCATGTGAGACCGCTTCAGCACTGGCTTCATACCTAAGTCCCGAGATGGGCATGGCATCACGGCTCACACCGTGTGAACATCACACCGTTGTGTCGCCATACCTTCAGTCCTTGGGAGGACATCTCTTTTCTACGGGCAGGAGTGCCCTTAGAACAGGTGTCCAGATGCATTGTTGTTACAACAGATGCTTCCAAGACAGGCTGGGGCGCCATGTGCAACGGGCATGCAGCATCAGGGGTCTGGACAGGCCCTCAGCTGCGTTGGCATATAAATTGCCTGGAGTTGTTGACAGTGCTTTTGGTGTTGAGGAGGTTTGACCCTTGATCCAAGGCAAGCACGTGTTGGTCCGGATGGACAACACAGCGACGGTTGCATACATCAACCACCAAGGTGGTGTTCGCTCCCATCGCATGTCACAACTCACCCGCCATCTCTTACTTTGGAGCCAGCACAGACTCAGGTCTCTGCATGCCACTCATATCCTGGGTGACCTCAATCATGTAGCGGATCTCCTCTCGCAACAGGTCTCACTCAGGGGCGAGTGGAGGCTTCACCCCCAAACGGTTCAGCTGATTTGGAGTCGGTTCTGCCAGGCACAGGTGGACCTGTTTGCTTCGTTGGAATCGACCCACTGCCAGTTGTGGTACTCCCTGACCAAGGCTCCCCTCGGCATGGACGCACTGGCTCACAGCTGGCCCACTGTGCAAAGTCAGGGAAGATGGGGAACAGCTCCTACTTGTGGCCCCTTATTGGCCCAACAGGACCTGGTCTCTGCATGCCACTCATATCCCGGGCGACCTCAATCATGTAGCGGATCTCCTCTCGCAACAGGTCTCACTCAGGGGCGAGTGGAGGCTTCACCCCCAAACGGTTCAGCTGATTTGGAGTCGGTTTGGCCAGGCACAGGTGGACCCTGTTTGCTTCGTCGGAATCGACCCATTGCCAGTTGTGGTACTCCCTGACTGAGGCTCTCCTCGGCACAGATGCACTGGCTAACAGCTGGCCCAGGGGCCTACTCAAGTATGCATTTCCCCCAGTGAGCCTCATTACACAGACACTGTGCAAATTCAGGGAAGACGGAGAACAGCTCCTGCTTGTGGCCCCTTATTGGCCCAACAGGACCTGGTTCTCGGAGCTCGTGCTCATGGCATCAGTTCCTCCCTGGCGAATTCCCCTGAGGAAGGACCTCCTTTCTCAGGGGAAGGGCACAATTTGGCATCCGCGTCCGGATCTCTGGAACCTTCATTTTTGGTCCCTGGATGCGACCAGGAGGAACTCAGAGACCTTTCACCAGCAGTGGTGAATACCATTATTCAGGCCAGAGCCCCCTCGACGAGGTGGCTGTATGACCTGAAGTGGCGCGTTTTCATGAATTGGTGTTCTTCCCAGGGGAAGGACCCTTGGAGATGTGGCATCGGATCTGTGCTCTCCTTCCTCCAAGGAGGACTGGACAGGCACCTGTCTGCTTCTACACTTAAGGTGTAAGTGGCCGCGATTGTGGCTAACCACGACACCATGGGAGGCAAATCGATGGGGAAGCACGATCTGGTTATTAGGTTCCTCAGAGGCGCCCGGAGGTTGAACCCTCCGAGGCCACGTCTCATTCCCTCTTGAGATCTCACTGTGGTATTGCAAGCCTTACAGAGAGATCCATTTGAGCCCCATTCAGTCGGTTGAGTTCAGTGCCCTCTCTATGAAGATGGCCCTCCTGACTGCACTCACTTCTGTCAAGAGCGTGAGGGATCTCCAAGCCCTCTCCGTTAACAAATCATGCCTGGAGTTCGGGCCGGCAGACTCTCACATTGTCCTGAGACCTCGGCCTGGATATGTGCCCAAGGTTCCCACCACTCCTTTCAGGGACCAGGTGTCTTGTGTCAAATGTGACCTCTATGGTCAAGAGAGAAATTAAAGTGGGCAGGACATCTTACCCTCAGAGTCATTATGGTTGCAGGCATTAGGTATGTATGAAGGTGACTTTCATACATAACTGACACAACACAAACTACTCCAACTGAATTCAACCACCATCATGACAGTCTGGTTTAACGCTTAAAATGCTGATGAAACCTTATAGAATAGGCCTACAGTGTTTACTCTTGTTTAAAACCCAACTGTGTGTGAACATAATTATATGCAATGCTCTAGCAGCCCTGAATACCATATTCTGCTTCTGTGTGATTGCAGCCCGTGTCTGTACTGTTCAAAAGAGCACATTTGATTGGCTGAATCTAAGAGGATTAGCACTGTAAACAACAGCATTAAATACATCTGCCCATCGAGTACAAGAGGAGATTATGATGGATGAGTCTGAGTGACTGTCACCGGATCTCTGGGGAGGGAGACTGAAGTTTGGTGAATCATTTATGATATGTACAAAAGGTCCTGAGGGGTCCTGATTGCCTTCAGAGAGGCAAGAGTATATGACGTACATGTGCAAATTTTAAAAAAAGTAGGTGTGTGTGGTCAAATGGAGTGTGTGTACGTACAGATCTCATGTTCTTGGACTGTGTGTGGTGTCTGCACCAGTGGATGCTGTAAGGCTGTTTACAGAAGGTCATAGATGAGAGCAAGGCAATTTGAGGGTGGAAATGAGTGATGGCCTCTCTCATTTAGACAGCACAGCAATCGAAGCGTCTTGAAAGCCTGCTCTTTTTATGCATCACACATGCAAGTAGGCGAATCAACAATATCTAATCTTCAAGGACAAAAAAAATGGAGAGATTGAAAGAAATAGAATGTAACTACACTAAAAGTATGGCTAATAGCACGTAGATGCACACTTGCAATGAATGAGTCTGGCTATTCAAGCTACATCCATTGCTAACAGGTGCAGAAAATCAGGTACAGCAATCTCAGAAGTGATCATGTTGCTCCATTCGAGCGCTTTTCTCTTCCAGCCTGACAATGTCCCTGTGCACAAAAAGATGCCCATAAAGAAATGATTTATTGAGTCTGACAGGGAAGAACTGGACTGGCCTGCACAAAGCCCAGACCTGAACCCCACTGAACACCTTAGGGATGAATTGGAACGCTGACGGACCAAAAATATGATGACTCTTGCAATCACGTGTCCACTAGAACAAAAACGAGACCAAGAATGTCTCTCCCTCTGACAAGCAATAGCAAATAGTAAATCATGGTTCACAACTCTAAACTAAAGGCCATTGGACAAGCCATTTGATTTGTCCTCTCATCCACCTTATTGAACTAAAAATACATCATCATGGGAATAAGAACTATGCATGTGATCTTAATCAATCCAATAAAAGGAATTTTAAACCACATTATATTTGAATTTCTCTCCAATTCCTTCCCTTATAGGAAATACACATGCTGAAGTGTTTTTCAAATTGTGCAGAGAGAGAGAGAGAGACTGACAAAATAACACAATGGAAAAATTGTGGAAATATTCCATTGTTACCCACAGACGGATATAATAGAAAAGCATTAAATCAGTGTTTACATTACAGAGTAACATTCTGTAGAATATTGTGTTGTTCGATAATGGGTCCAAGAAGCTAACACCCAAGAACAGTTTATTAAAACGGATTATTTAGAGAAAAATAATCACACATTGATTGACAGGAGTATGGGAATGTACTGTACAGGGAATGTAATGACTTCGTAAAATAAGATACCACTAAATTATTCATTCATAAAGGAAGGAGTAGCACAAGAAATTACAGCTCTAGCATTTGCAGTTAAATGTGCTGCTCTGTTTTGTATTTTCAGAATGTAAAGTTTTTACTGCGCTAACACAGTAACACTATGAGAAAGGTGTGAATGGTTTTGCCCTGAGGTGGAGAAGAGGGAAGAGAAGAAAAGGGAAGAGTTTACTCTTCATTCATCATGGGAAAAGAGGAATCTATAAAAGAAAAACAGCTAATTATTCACATTTACATACATCAATATAGTACATTTCAGATGCTTTCAGAGACGCATATTTGATATTCATTTAACAATCATTTTCGTTTGAGGATGACCTATTATTTTACATTTAAAACGTTTGATAAAATATTTAAACCTCACTAGGTGAATATTAACTGAAGCTTTAACCCTACAGATGACAAAGTAGGCATGCATTTTTCAGAAATGTGTCATATTCATCTGTTACAGTAACTGTTTTCTACCCCAACACACACACAAAACAATGTACAAGAATGCATCTGTAATCTGTAAGAAAATTAAAATGAATTGCATTTATACCACCTATTTTATGCCCCAAACAGAAGCAATGCTTCTTGTTTATGGAGGACGTTTGCATTTTGTTTATAATCAGTCCTCATTAAAATTACAAAACGTTTTCTAGATATTAAAATGTCCTTGAAGTCTCTCCGAGAAACAGAACATGAAAGTAAAAATTTTAAAAAAGACGGACACATGTTGATGGATTAGTAATAAGCCCTCGTCCCTGCAGAGTGTTTAAACAAGTGCAGCCTGCAGAGTCTTACAATGACGTTCATAGAGGAAGAGTGTGTGAGTGTGTTTGATGGTGTGTGAATGCCATGGTACCCTTTTGTCATCAAAAGCATCCACACACATTCAGCTCTCTACATTACGCCTCTTAACCACCTGCACAGCTTGCTTGTTTGTGTGTGTGTGTCTGTGTGTAGACGAGAGAAGAGCAGCCAGCTGGTCAGATTTTTACGGTAAGAGTCCAGAAGCAATGATCAATCCAGCCTCATCATTCAGCAACAAAGCCCAACTGCCTCCCTCAATATCACACACACAATGCACAAACTGCACCTGTCTCTCTCTTTTTCTATTAGACCAACACACATTGTTTCCCACCTCTGAGTCATTCTAATATTCAAGTGCACATATAAAAACCATCAGAAGACATCCACCCCTGATGCTTGAATGCACAAATATACTCACTCACTCCCTCGCATCCTCTATATTAGCTGTGCGCTCTCTCTAATCTCATTGTCTCGGACATGTCTGATTCCTGTAGGCTCATTAGAAATGCTCTTTTTATTAAACACACACATACAAATACATTCTCATATGTTAGAAACAAACACACACAGACAGCAAAGCATCCGTATTAGTTAAATATAACTTTCTGTATTTGCAGCCCAGTTCCAACATGGATTTCAGAGTGGCTGTGATAAAGTTTAAGTTTTAGATTTTGTGTGTGAGGATAGATAGAATGACAATGATAGATTGAACAGCAGACTGGTAGATTGATCGATCGTTCAATAGACAGAACTTTATAAGGATAGATAGAACAATAGAACGAAAGATAGAACGATTAATGATAGAATGACAGACAGAATTACAGCTAGAACAACAGCTTTCAGTAGAACAACAAACAATAGTATTATCCATAGAAAGACAGAATGATCGATCAATCAATAGATCAATAGACAGAATGATAGAGGAATATAATGATTGATAGAACAACAGACGGACGGACGGACGGACACAGATAGACAGACAAATAGACGTGGGTTTGCCAAAACTCTTAAAGATGTGACCCTGGGTTGAACCCCTGACAGCCCCACAAAGAACGCTAGAGCAGCCACTACCCTCCAGCCAGTGAGACACTTTCCCCCAACAGCACCACAAAACATCTTCTCTCCAGGCTCGGTTGATCAGTACTCTACAAACCCTACCCACAGGCCTGCACCCTATGGCCAAGCCACTATGCCCCCACCCTACCGCCCTGGACCTGTACCTCAACCTGGACCTGGACCTGTACTTCGATCTCAACCTCCACAGCCTGCTCTCTACTACCATCGGCCTACACCGCAGCAGCTGAGACTCCAGCAACAGTACCCTGCACCACAGGGCCATCTCTCCTGGGACCAACATCAGCACAACCACAAAAGACCCAGAGCAGCTCCAGCGAGGAACAACAGCATCTCAGCAGAGCAGCAGCCTGGTCCACACCCACAACCCCACCGGCCCGTGCAGCAGGAGCAGAGGAGTTATGCCGAAGCCCTAAAAGGACCAAACCACACCAACCTAGCAGAGATTAAGGACCTGCTCAGACTTATATGCACACGGCTAGAACAGTAGTAGTGAGTAAAAGAGATACACACAATATATGTATATACCAAAAAAAAAAAAAAAAAAAAGTGTGCATGGACATAATAATACTACAGGAAACATGGTGCAAAACTGATGAAATCACTTTTTGTCCCCCAGGATACTGTGAAATATATTTATCCTCTAGAAAACATGAAAAAAAATCACACGTGGAAGAGATTCAGGGGGCATCATAATCTGGCACAAACAAGAAATTGACAAATACATCCAAATAATTAAAAAAAGAAGAATCACATATCTGGCTCAAAATCAACAAGTACCTTACCCAGACCACTAAAGATGTTTTCTTATGTGTTCTCTATATTCCTCCCTCTGAATCTCCATACTATAATGAGGACATCTTTGAATCTCTCCACAGTCAAATTAACCACTTCCAGGCCCAGGGAAGTGTGTTGATCTGTGGGGATCTAAATGCCAGGACAGGTTACACATGTACTCTTTGATACTGTGTTGGACTTGGGTTTGTAACACTCTAGAGTAATATTAAGATTATAGAATTTTTACATTTGTTGACAAAATTAGATCATTAATTATTACAATACATACAAGGAACATGCAAGGTATTAATTCATCCAGTTTTGGTTACAAAACCCAAACCTCAGATTTTAGAAAAAACATATCAGACATGGACATAATAATATTACAGGAAACATGGCGCAAAACTGATGAAGTCACTCTTTGTCCCCCAGGATACTGTGAAATATTTTTATCCTCTAGAAAACATGAAAAAATCACACGTGGAAGAGATTCAGGGGGCATCATTATCTGGCACAAACAAGAAATTGACAAATACATCCAAACAATTAAAAAAGAAGAATCACATATCTGGCTCAAAATCAACAAGCACCTTACCCAAACCACTAAAGATGTTTTCTTATGCGCTCTCTATATTCCTCCCTCTGAATCCCCATACTATAATGAGGACATCTTTGAATCTCTCCACAGTCAAATTAACCACTTCCAGGCCCAGGGAAGTGTGTTGATCTGTGGGGATCTAAATGCCAGGACAGGATCTCTTCCCGACTACACCACAGATAATGGGAAAAACTATATTTTTGGACAGAACTTCCCACAAAACAATGTAAACTTCCCAAGAAATAACTCTTATGACCAAGTGAATAAAAACGGGAAGCTTCTGATCGAGCTCTGTCGAAGCCTCGGTCTTTACCTCATCAATGGCAGGGTGAAAGGGGACTCTCTTAGAAGGTACACCTACAGTTCATTTCATGGTTGCTCAACAGTTGATTACATGATCACAGATTTAGATCCATTCTCTTTCAGAGCATTCACAGTCAAACCACTAACACCCCTATCAGACCACAGTCAAATTACTGTTTACCTAAAGAGGACAACAAATACCAACATACATTCACAGCCCAGTAAGCTGTACAACATTAGAGAGAATTACAGATGGGCACAAAACAGCACAGAAAAATATGTGACAGCAATTGGCCATCCAAAAGTATGCCTACTTAGAGACAATTTTCTAGGCAGAATTTATCCTCACAATCGAGATGGTGTCATTCTGGCTGTGGAGAACATAAATTATATATTTAAATATTTGGGCAATTTATCTAACCTCACATTCTCTAAGAAAATCCATAAAACAACACAAGAAAATTAAAAATGGTTTGATTTAGACTGTAAAACCATGAGGAAAAAATTAAGACAATTATCAAATCAAAAACATAGACAACCAAACAATGCAGATTTACGCCATCAATATTGTGAAGAACTTAAACAAATATAAAAGTACACTCAGAAAAAAGAGAGAATAGTACATCCAAAATCAACTAAAAACTATTGAAGAATCCGTAAATTCTATCAATTTCTGGGGCAACTGGAATTACTTGCATAAAAAACATCATGAACAAGCAGCCATACAAAATGGAGACACCTGGAAAAATCACTTTGAACAACTTTATAGTGAAATTACAATGAACCCAGAACAAACCCAAAAAATGAAAATGACTCATATGGAACATACAATTATTGGTAAATATCAAAACCCATTAGACTACCCCATTACAGAAAATTAACTGATTGATAAAATCCAGGCCCTAAAAAAACAAAAAGCAAGTGGACCAGATGGCATCCTCAATGAAATGCTCAAGAACACAGAGCACAAATTAAGATTGGCCCTACTAAACCTGTTCAGCTTGGTTCTGAGTGTTGGTCATTTCCCTGAAACCTGGAATCAAGGACTCATAACGCCCATATTCAAGAGTGGAGACAAATCAGACCCCAACAACTACAGAGGCATCTGTGTAAGCAGTAATCTGGGGAAGCTGTTCTGCAATATCATCAACACAAGACTTGTACACTTCCTCACAGAGCACAATGTCCTCAGCAAAAGTCAGATTGGATTCTTACCAAATTATAGAACAACAGACCACATCTTCACCCTACACACCCTGACTGACAAATACATTAACCAAAACAAAACCAAAATATTTGCTTGCTTTGTAGATTTCCAAAAGGCCTTTGATTCAATTTGGCATGAAGGTCTGTTGTCAAAACTTCTAGAATCAGGTATTGGGGGTAAAACATACAATATCATAAAAACAATGTATTCAAACAATCAATGCGCAATTAAAATTGGAAATAAACGCACAGAATTCTTCACTCAAGGGCGGGGTGTGAGGCAGGGCTGTCCACTATCACCGACCCTCTTCAATATATACATTAATGAATTGGCGAAACTCCTGGAACAATCAGCAGCACCTGGCCTCACACTGCATGACTCCAACATAAAGCTCTTGCTGTTTGCAGATGATCTGGTTCTGCTGTCTCCAACAGAAGAGGGTCTACAGCAGA
>NW_015540902.1:1127935-1134850 GCF_001515605.1 Sinocyclocheilus anshuiensis
TCACCTCATCAGGCGGCGGCTACATAAGCCACGCAAGCCCTGCCATCTAGGAGATTCCTCCATGAGACTGAGCACTAACTCGCCCTCTCATTTTTCCCACAGAAAGCAGCGTGACCGACCAGCCCCACAGGAGCACTGCACGGACCCTCTGCACTGGGAAGACGGGAGAGAGCACTCACGGCACCGGAGCACCTACCTGGACCTTTCTCACTAGCACCCATCACCCCAATAAATCCGCCCTCCGGGGTATTGATTGAGATTACTTGTCGTGTGATTCTTCACCCCGTTACAATATGAAAACCCATTAGACTACCCCATTACAGAAAATGAACTGATTGATAAAATCCAGGCCCTAAAAAACAAAAAAGCAAGTGGAGCAGATGGCATCCTCAATGAAATGCTCAAGAACACAGAGCACAAATTAAGATTGGCCCTACTAAAACTGTTCAACTTCGTTCTGAGTGTTGGTCATTTCCCTGAAACCTGGAATCGAGGACTCATAACACCCATATTCAAGAGTGGAGACAAATCAGACCCAAACAATTACAGAGGCATCTGTGTAAGCAGTAATCTGGGGAAGCTGTTCTGCAATATCATCAACACAAGACTTGTACACTTCCTTAAAGAGCACAATGTCCTCAGCAAAATCAAATTCGATTCTTACCAAATTATAGAACAACAGACCACATCTTCACCCTACACACCCTGATCGACAAATACATTAACCAAAACAAAACCAACATTGTTGCTTGCTTTGTAGATTTCCAAAAGGCCTTTGATTCAATTTGGCATGAAGGTCTGTTGTCAAAACTTCTACAATCAGGTATTGGGGGTAAAACATACAATATCATAAAAACAATGTATTCAAACAATCAATGCGCAATTAAAATTGGAAATAAACGCACAGAATTCTTCACTCAAGGGCGGGGTGTGAGGCAGGGCTGTTCTTACCAAATTATAGAACAACAGACCACATCTTCACCCTACACACCCTGACTGACAAATACATTAACCAAAACAAAACCAAAATATTTGCTTGCTTTGTAGATTTCCAAAAGGCCTTTGATTCAAATTGGCATGAAGGTCTGCTGTCAAAACTTCTAGAATCAGGTATTGGGGGTAAAACATACAATATTATACAAACATACAGTACTACGTTAACCAAAACAAAACCAAAATATTTGCTTGCTTTGTAGATTTCCAAAAGGCCTTTGATTCAATTTGGCATGAAGGTCTGCAGTCAAAACGTCTTGAATCAGGTATTGTGGGTAAAACATACAATATTATAAAAGCAATGTATTCAAACAATCAATGTGCAATTAAAATTGGAAATAAACAAACAGAATTCTTCACTCAAGGGCGGGGTGTGAGGCAGGGCTACCCACTATCACTGAGCATCTTCAATATTCTTCAATATCTACATTTATGAAATGGCGAAACTCCTAGAATAAGGAGCCATGGTTTACAGTGAATTTATAACAGCTAAGGGGTGTTGTTAGGCACGACCAAACGTGGCTCAGCCAATCAGAATCAAGGACCGGAACTATCCGTTTTATAACAATCAACTGCACCTGGCCTCACACTACATGACTCCAACAAAGTTCTTGCTGTTTGCAGATGATCTGGTTCTGCTGTCTCCAACAGAAGAGGGTCTACAGCAGAACCTAGACATCCTGCACAAGTTCTGTCAGACCTGGGCCCTGATGGTTAACCCAACTAAAACAAAAGTTCTAACATTAAAAAAAAGACCCAGAGTTCAGGGAAAGAAATACAATTTCACCCTTGGTATGACCAAAAATTGATCATGCCACAAACCACATACCTTGCGTTGAAATTCAGCCCAAACAATTACAGAGGCATCTGTGTAAGCAGTAATCTGGGGAAGCTGTTCTGCAATATCATCAACACAAGACTTGTACACTTCCTTAAAGAGCACAATGTCCTCAGCAAAATCAAATTCGATTCTTACCAAATTATAGAACAACAGACCACATCTTCACCCTACACACCCTGACTGACAAATACATTAACCAAAACAAAACCAAAATATTTGCTTGCTTTGTAGATTTCCAAAAGGCCTTTGATTCAAATTGGCATGAAGGTCTGCTGTCAAAACTTCTAGAATCAGGTATTGGGGGTAAAACATACAATATTATACAAACATACAGTACTCAAAAATCAATGTGCAATTAAAATTGGAAATAAACAAACAGAATTCTTCACTCAAGGGCGGGGTGTGAGGCAGGGCTACCCACTATCACTGAGCATCTTCAATATTCTTCAATATCTACATTTATGAAATGGCGAAACTCCTAGAATAAGGAGCCATGGTTTACAGTGAATTTATAACAGCTAAGGGGTGTTGTTAGGCACGACCAAACGTGGCTCAGCCAATCAGAATCAAGGACCGGAACTATCCGTTTTATAACAATCAACTGCACCTGGCCTCACACTACATGACTCCAACAAAGTTCTTGCTGTTTGCAGATGATCTGGTTCTGCTGTCTCCAACAGAAGAGGGTCTACAGCAGAACCTAGACATCCTGCACAAGTTCTGTCAGACCTGGGCCCTGACTATTAATTCTAACAAAACTAATGTACTAACATTCCAGAAAAGACCCAGAGTTCAGGGAAAGAGACACAACTTCACCCTTGGTATGACCAGAATTGAAAATGCCACAAACTACACATACCTCGGGCTGAAAATAAGTGCAACTGGTAAGCTTAATCTGGCTGTGAATGAACTGAAAGAGAACGCAAGAAGGGCCTTTTATGCCATCAAAAATCTATCCAAATTGAAATACCAATTAGAATCTGGCTCAAAATATTCCAATCAGTCATAGAACCCATTGCATTATATGGCAGTGAAGAGTGGGGTCCTCTCCTAAATCACGAATTTGAAAAATGGGACAAAAATCCAATTGAAGCCCTGCATGTGGAGTTCTGTAAGAGTATCCTCAGAGTACAGAGGAACACACCAAACAACGCATGCAGGGCAGAATTAGGCCAATACCCTCTACTAATACGCATTGAGAAAAGAGCCATCAAATTTTGGAAACACCTAAAAATTAATGACCCCAACTCTTACCATTTTAAGGCCCTTAAAATCCATGAAGTGAACAATGAAAAAAGTTCCCTGATTCAGATGGTCCTGAAGATGCAAAAACAAACTAACATGACTAACAACATCCAGCATCCGGACACTGAAATATTCATCCACAAAATTCGGCCCAACCAAATTATAAAAGCACAAAAAGAAAATCTAACTTATTGGACTGAAAAACTTGAATGTTATTTGGCCCTTAATAGAGATTACACAACTGCAGATTATCCGAGTACAGTGAAAGACAGTAAATTAAAAAGACAAATGACGAGGTACAGACTGAGCAATCATACTCTGACTATTGAGACGGGCAGATATCGACAGCACTGGCTGCTTAAAGAGAGCCGCATCTGCCCATACTGTACCCATAAGGAAGTTGAGACAAAACAACACTTCTTTACCAGCTGCCCTAACTATCAAGACATTAGAAAGAAATTTTATCCAAAATTGAAGTACTTTGCCCTGACAAAATGTTAAATAATAAAACACAACTTCAATATGTATTAGTTGAAAAACAAGACTGTATCTTACTAGCAGCAAGATACATTGATGCCCGTCACAAAAAGAGGGAGGAGTCAACAAATCAGTGATGCGCCCACACACACATACACCACACACACCACTGAATTTTAAATTGTTCATAGAATCATAACTGTTGATTTGTTATATTTTAATTATATATACATGCATGTATTATTTATTTATGTATTTATTTATTATTATTTTATTTATTTATATATTTTAATACATATCTGTTCTAGATTCAATGTAAACACTATGCCTTGGCAATACATTGTAACAATTGTCATGCCAATAAAGCACATATTGAAATGAAATGAAGATATATCTAGATAGATAGATAGATAGATAGATAAAATTATTGCTAGATAGAACGACAGTATGGCAGACATGCAGACAGATAGACAGGCGGGTGGTCAGACAGTTTAATAGGGTTTGGTGTTTCTAAGTGCTGAAGTGTGTAGGGATTTCTAGTACATGAACGGACACTGCTATGCTCCTATCAGCCATCATGTGTGTGTAGTGTGATCTGCTCTCCTGCTGCTATTGTCACATGTAGACTGACTCATAAATGTCTTTAAACACTCATTAGAGAACAGCACTGATATAATCAGCCAAATAGGGACTAATACAGACCTCACACAAAACGCATTAGGGGATTGTCACACTAAACGTTTTGAAGACTAAATGACGCTGATTGGTTCAGGGATCCAGCACGGAACAATCACTGAGTCAAAAACGGCAAAGACGTAAATCTCCACAGATCATATTTGTGTTATTTTGGACTTTGGGACATTAAGGGAATGAATCATCACAACATCTAGAGTCTAAGAGAACTAAATCAGGTAATTCAGAGAACAGAATGTGTGACACAAGTAATGACGCCATATCAGATATTTCAAGTCAAAGAGCAAATGAAAGGACATTTAAACTTCCAAGCAACCAACCTAGTGAAGAGGTGGAAAAGATCTGTCAGGCTAAGGACTTGAATTAACATCCTAAAACCAAGAATGACATCTACCATGGCTGACTGTTCAACCTCATCCATATTGTACAGTATATATACTGTGAAAACACAGATCAATTTACATACAGTAAGCTTTATGTTTTTGAATTGTACCCCACGAAAAGCTCAGAAACACAAGCTCTTTGCCTTCGGAAATAATGCATTGATGGGTAATTTAATATGCACTGATACATTTAGCTTCAAAATCTTATTGTCTATCACTTAAATCGCATGAAAGCAGCAAATATTAGCAGTACGCGTGCATCGAGACACGCAAAAACACAAAGATTTTATTTAGAGCTCATAATGAGAAAATGATTCCCGCCCATGTAAGGACAAATATTCATAATTACTCTTTCCAAGAGAGAAAATGAAACGGGGGAGGAGACGCCCAGAGAAATGAGATTTGAGGAAAGAAAACAAGGATGAGGAAGAGATGGAGAGGGCTTTCAGATTTAGAGGAATAAAAACAGATTTCAAATAATGGGAACACGGTGTGCGTGGCCAGTCAAATCTCCCATTATCACTCGCAGCTTTTGGATGGTTGTCTCGGCGGGGGTCCCGAGCACAAGAGGGCAGGTGGGGGGGCTTCAAACCCCAGCACAGCTTACATCTCACACACAGACTCATCTCGACTCAGCTGGAGCTCTCACACACATCTTCACACTCACACACACGTCTTCTAAGTATATATTTTTAAAAAAACACACACACACACACACACGTGTCTAGCCCTTTAATATCATTCAGCGCTCTAATAGTTCTTATTAGAACCCAGCAAGAGAGAGGAAATGAGGTAAGACATCCCACCAGGCCTGTGAATGAAAACTCTCCATCTCATTCGTTCACCCACTCTTCTTCTATTGTTTCCCTCCATCTGTCCGTCTCTCATTCTGCCTTTTCTTTTTCCATTTCACTCTCTTTTTTGCTATTGGGCGTGATATTCATTTTTTGAAAATTAAAAAAAAATTTAATTTGCTCCTGTAAGTCTCTGGGGAAGAGAATGAGATAAAAGCTGGAAGAAAATAATGCATACAGGTGTGCGGAGAACAAAAGGATCAAAAGATAAGATGTCAGTGTGGGTGGTTTGTGTGTGTGAGAGGAGAGAGTTTTTGTGTTGCTGTGACAGGCAAAGGAACACTGTATGTGAGTACAAATGTCACATAAGAATGAGGTCGAGACTGCTTACAAGCACCACGTTTCGAACGTCATTACCGTGTGAAAGAGAGGGAGGGTGAGTCAATGAGCGGGGAATAGAAATTAACATGAAAGAAACACTAAGAACTGCTGCTGAGCTGATGAATGGCGTTCGGTTGTTCATCTGCGAGGCTGAATTTTTTTAATTTAACATGAAATCAAAAATATGACCCATATTTTAATGCACTTCCTGGTCTTATTGCACAATTCATTTGTATTCCACATTAAAAATCATGTTTAATCAAAATCTAATGACTTAAAGGGGTCCTATTATGCTCTTTTACAAAGTCTTGATTTTGTTTTGGGGGTGTACTAGAACGGGCTCTTATACTAGGTTGTTCGAAAAACACATTATTTTTCACATATTTTACATTATTACAACACCTCTCTCCCTAGTCTGGCATAAAAGGCTCGAATAGTTCCTGTACCAAATGAAGGCCTGCCTTCTGAAATACGAAATGTGCTGTGATTGGTTAGCTGGGCCAGTGTGTGTTGTGATTGGCACCACTCGGTGCCTGGTCGGGAAATGTCACGCCCCTTAACCATAGCCGCCTGCGAGCTTCAGTGTAAATATTGCGTCAAAATCACAGTAGCCCTTCACTGCAGAACAAAGATCCAGGGGGCGGGGTTGGATCCACATCTAGGGGTGAAGATGGGTGGGTTTAGGGATCAGGGATCCAACCTCGCCCACTGGATCTTGTGTTCTGCAGTGAGGACCATCTCCAAAATCCAATCAATTTGAGCGCAATTTAAATCCGGATGATTGTAACCACTCTATGTTCGTCTGCCTTGGGAAAGCTAGCGTGTCTTTTACATAGTGATAACACTCGTTGCCTTCTCTAGTGCAGCTCAACCAGGTCTCGTCCCATTCGTCTGTATTTGTGATATCACAAATCCCGGAAAATATGCGTTGTAGTCCAAACGAGTCGTTCGTTGTAGTTTTTGAAAAGTGATTTCTGTTAAATAAAATATCTTGTTTTGAAGTGGACTTTGAGCTTTGTAACTTTGCAGATCTTTTTTATGCTTAAACAGCAACATTACAGACTAACTAAAGTTGAAAAAGTGAAAAAGCATAATAGGACCCCTTTAA
>NW_015540902.1:1135156-1140764 GCF_001515605.1 Sinocyclocheilus anshuiensis
AATAAAGGCTTGGATTTGGGTCTGTTCCTCGCAGTCGTATGGATTCGGAAGATTTGGATTACAGCGCACTAATAAAATTGTTTCATTTCGTAATTATGTTGTGTTTTTGGCGTATTTTATAGTTCTATTGTCAGTCACAGCATGTCGGAGAAAACGCCTTTTGTGGCCCATGGCAATCAAAGTAAACATTACATGACAAGTAAAGGTTAAACGATTGCAGAACATTTATTTATTTTAAGGTTTAAAGTGAAGTCGTGTTTAACATTATATAGGCATATTCTTGGAAACGAGCTGGCAGCAGAAATCACAACAAAACGAAATGTTTTCATTTCATAAGTAAATGAGTAACGTTAAACAATTTAATAATGCAATTGAAAACAAGGTAATTCATATGACAACTAAAAACTAATAAAAGTAATGCCGCGATTTCAATATTCATAAGGATTCATTTTTAGGTGTCGTCGATACGTCAGTTTTGTACGTTTAAATTCTGAAAATACGTAAGTATTTGTACGTTTAGATGCTGAAAATACGTTAGTATTGTACGTTTTAGTGTCTGTAAAAACGTAAGTAAATGTACGTTTTATAGAACCACATTTTACGTAAAATACATACGAATTATCATGAGATCACGTTGTATTTTTCACCCACTCTGCTCCCATCATCTGCATTCATTATGAAATGGTAGGGTCACTTTTTTTACCACCCAATCAATTCCTGATGGATTAAATAAAGTCCTGTCTTAAATATTTGATATGAATTTTGTTTTGTCACCAAAATCGAGATTTTGTACCTTGCCACAGTTGCTCACTTGGGAATTTAAGAATTATGAAGTGACTTTCTAACAGCTCCCTGTTTAAAATACTTACAGTTGGGCAATATAATCATAACCTTTACCACAATATGAGTCACTTTCAACCACAGTAAGGCTAGACATATTGATATAGTAATTCTGTCTGAAATTTCTCCTGTATCGAGATTTTACTAATTAAAACAGAAGACGTATTCTGTATTTATCAGTATCATTGCTTAAATTACAGATGCTAAAATTTGAAAAATGTTGAATTCACATCAGACTTTTCGACAGCAGTTATATTTACCAATTGTATATTCACTAATAACTTTTGAGACCTGCTTACAAAACAGAGTAATATTTACAAGTTGAGATGAAATAAAAATTCACTCTGTTTTGTTATAAATATAGAACAGTATGACCTTCTGTAATATTGCTCTGAAACGATGTGTATCGTAAGAAAAAAGCTGTACTAAATATTGTTTCGACCAAAAAAGTGCCCTATGATAGAAAGAAAGCATTTTAGCAATTTAGTACAATGTCATTTTTGAAGAAGAAGTGTATCATGAAGTGCAAAAACATAATGAGAAAATAAGGTTTCCTGAATAAATCCCCCCAGAATGTCACTAGTCAGTCAAACTGACAGTCCCACCCCAAACTCATTCCACTAACTACGCAGTGCCGGGTTGCTCAAACAAATAGAGCACTTAGTTGCATCTGCATATGAGAAAGTGTTTTAATATCCAAAACATTACACACTACAAACTAATTTTCAGTTCATGTTGTCTTCACACAACAAAAAGTAGCAAGCATGCAACACTTCTCGCAAAATATTCTATGTTGCCAAACAAATTACATCAGCCTCATAGCAGCAGTGATTAAAATAGAAATACACACACACACACACACACACACACACACAGAGTGCTGTGGTCCAGCTCCACTGGGCCGTGATGGGACGGTCTATGATCTCTGGACTCAGTCCCGGGTTAGAGGACATCTCCTCCTGATCCATTCCACCATCTGCTGCTGGCCAGACAGAGCGCACCATCGGGAGAGAGAAAGAGTGAGAGGGATAGAGAGAGCGAGGTCGAAAGGCTGGAGACAGTGAAAGCAGGAGGGAGGACAGAACGGGCCTGGGCAGGGTATGTGTGATCAGTAGGGACATGGGGTCGTCTGTTACCTGTCCACCTCCAACCTCACACCATCTGCTCGTGGGAGCAAGGAAAAGAGGGAAGGGAAAAAAGGAGGTGGGACAGAGGGATGAAAGAGTGCAGAGAAGGAGGATGAGCTGATTCGTAGGTGTTTGTATTCAAAATATACACATACCTTTTTGGACAGACACTGAAACGCACAATGTCAGTGGACTGACAGCAATTGAGAAACTCTGCTTGAGAAAGTCCTTTTCTCTCAGATTTTCAGATGTAGTTTAACTTTATAGGCATTTCAATCGAATTAAATTTTAGTGTTAATTACAGTATGTATAAAATATGGGTGGGTGGATGGGAAAATAGTTTTTAATAAATAAATCTAAGTCTTTCTTTGTCTCTCGCTGTATTTATAGCAAAATTGTATTATGGTATGTTAAGCAAAAATCTATTTTATTAGGTTATATATATATATATATATATATATATATATATAAACCTAATAAAATATATTTTATTAAATATACTTATATTTAGCTTAATGTATCATAACATCAAGTATGAACTATGAGTAGAATGTTACAGTATACAATTTTTTAAATGTTATACACTGAATTGATATAATTAATTATAAAAATTACATTTTAAATACATACAACACAACAAAATTAATTAATCTAATCATTCTATGAGTTCAGTATTCTGTGAATCTTAAAAGATTTTGTAAACATTTACATCTCAAAGTTGTTCATGCATAAAAAGGATTGCATTTTAGATGCTGCCAATCTGTTTCAGTGTGTCTGTCCAAACATACAAAAAATGAACGTGTGCTAGAACTACTTTACATACAAATACCTATGAATACTAATGATATCACGTTATATATGGATAGGAAGAGCGGGAGGTGAGAACAGAGACAGAAACAGGGACAAGACGCAGTAGGCAGACAGAGAGAGACATGCACACACGCAGCTGGGAAGCAATGCGAACAGGCAAAGAGTAAATAAAACTGAGATGGAGAAGGTGGTACTGCGTGCGTGTGTGTGTTCGTGTGTGTAATTGGAGAGGGTGCGGTACATTCGAGAAAGTCCTAGCGCATATGCTGACCAGTGAGTTTTGGAGGGGAAAATTGAGTTTGAAACAAGGGGGAAATAAAAAATGGAGCGATATAGAGATAGATAGAGGAATAGAGGGATGGAGATGTATAGGCTAGTTAACGCAGGACGAAAAACAGAGCGGCCACTTCACTGGAATATTACTTCCCAGAATCTGTCTCTGTAAATCCCTTCGCAAACGAAAAGCAGCAAAGAGCTTTTGCATACATAAGTCATCTTGCCGTATTTGTCCTGCAGCCCCTCCCCTCAATCACTCACAAGAGACAAAAGAACAACAAACAGATCAACAGCAGGCCAGTCTTTAATGTTAATGTAATCCAGAATGAACATTAAATATTATTACAAAAGTTCAGGTGAAAATTTTTTGAGGCTGATATTGACTGTATGCAACAGTTCTCTCCATGTATCTCCATCAATAACATTTTCAAAAAGTACAGTATTACAAACAAAGCCAATTAAGCATCAACCGCTATGTATCACTGCACACACTGGAACTTTTGCATTGCATTTATATTTAAGTAATAAACCCTGGCCTCATTCTAACCCACTGAATTGAACGTGAACCCATGATTGCAAACAGCTCCAGACTATTAGAGAAAAGCATATTCAGGATACAAGGGATTTATTGAGACAGGAAGAGATCAGAAAATAGATCAACAAAAGGAGGCAATTCATTTATCAGAAGATAAATGAATGAGCAGTGATGTTGTGCAACAGAGAGAATTGTGCGGACAACAATCTATACATCTCTGAAACAGTCCTGAGAGGAGCGCACCGCTAGCAAACAGCTGCTCTCAGCTCAGCCTTCAGCTCCAGCGCTTCTATTCTTTCACTTCGCTGTCTGCTTTTGAACTGAACATGATTTGAAGAGAGAGAGAGAGAGTGAAACACACAGACAGATGGAGAAATGGAAAAGAAAAAAAATGGAAAGAGGTGGTCAATATTGGTCTATTAGTGGAGTGAGAAAGAATACATGTTTTAAAGCAGCAAAATAAAATAAAATAAAATGTTGTCTATAATATTTAACATTGTTATTTTATATTAAATATAATATATAAAAGCATATATAGTTATAAAAGCAATAACGAACTTAAGGTGGTGCTGCTACAGTATATAGTATCCTGTATAGTAGAACGTCACAGGCACTTTGTGTATTTTGTGACAATACTCACAATTTAACAAAACCTCTCATAACCTACTTTTATATACCATTCAGCTTACTAAAGATGAGAATAGATAAGAGGTAATAATTTTCCACAACTCTTACATTCAACAACAGCTGAAATACCAATGCCAAATCTTTTAAACATATGAGTACTTTTTCCATAAATACACATACAGTAAATTAATACAAACTCCAAAGCATACATAAGCTGTCTGTCACCTCAGCACACTAGAAACCCCTGCTTCCCTCCTGCTGTTATAATTATATTAGCAGTTATTAACTACTTGGAGGGAAAAGTGTAAGAGGAGGGGGTGCAGTGAGTCATGGAGTGATGTTAATAAATCTTGTTTTCATCTTCTTGTTTTTTTTTTCTTGTTTTTTATTCATCTGAATCAACTTCCCCCCTGCCATCATAAACATAAATCTGCCTAAATTGTTGGCAAGCGAGAAAATAAAACAAACACACAAACGCTAACAGCCAAACAGCCTAAAGCAGACTCAGTGATTCGCTGCCAGTTTTGTTGTTTGCATTATATGATCATCAAATATGTAAAGTGATTAAAATGTTGGTGTTAGTGTAATATGATAATTGGTGGTGTTGTACAAAGCAGAGTCCAAAAGTCTGGGACTGCTAGTGAAAATGCATTTATTTTATATTACCTAAATTAATATTAATATTAAGTATATAATATTTAATCAGTATAATTATAATGTTATAAGAAATATATAATAAATCTTGAGCATGACATTAGCATATTAGGATGATTTCTGGAGGATCATGTTACACTGATGACTGGAGTAATGACTGCGGAAAATACAGCTTTGCCATCACAGGAATAAATTACATCTAAAAATACATTCAAATCAAAAAGTTATTTTTGACTGTAATATGTTGTAATATTACTGTTTTTACTGTATTATTGATCAAATAAATGCACCCTTAATTAATAAGCTTATCAGCATAAGAGTCAACTGGTAGAGATTTTGGACTATTGTCTGTATTACAGTTATGTGCGCATGTGACGTTGCTGTGCTATGTGGTCACGAAAACTTTTTGTTTGCATGCATTTTTAAGCATTGCGGTTAAAAATACGTGTTTTTAAGCCGTTGAATCGCAATCAGCAGCGAAAGAGAACTCATTTCGCTATATGTGCATTCTATCTGAGAGACGGTGCTCATAGAGCGTGGGAGTTAGTTTTGACGATTTATAGGCCTTGAATGGTTAAATACAAACACTTGTATGTGTCATATTGACCATCTTTGCAAGTATCCTCGTAAACACAGTAATTTAGGTCTTACTGTTAGTGAAAGCAAACAGCTGAGAAAGAAAACACGTGTTACAGTGTATTGGTTCCGGGCAGCTCTTAAAGTGACAGCAGTCTAATAT
>NW_015540902.1:1140774-1157214 GCF_001515605.1 Sinocyclocheilus anshuiensis
ACAAAAGAGTGAAAATCTCTCACTGCTCTCGACTAAATCACTCTTGTAACTTTAATAAGAATAAATATTTTTAAATATATATAAATGTATAATGAAATATAAGTAAATATATAATATACAGTGAAGAATATGCAGTGTTTTATACATTCAATGGTCCTCTTGTAATTAGTTTCTTATTATTTAATCGCTGACTATTTACTTGTCTTCAGTGAGCATGTTTTTTTTTTTATATATATATAAAATATATAAATATATATATATAGGCTAGTATTAGTTTCTTGTAATACTGACACTGGTGACAAGAATTATGAAATTGCTATGATATCAAAAATTTAGATATCATAAAGACCTTATTTAAAGCAAAAATAGCTATATTGTAATATATATCGTTACCGTGAAATAAAATTACTCGTATCATGATTTTGGTCATATCGCCCACCCTTATTTGTCATGGATGTTATATTTGTCCCATATTATATAGAACACAACATCATTTAGTGTTCACGTGTAGTGTTATAAAACACTTCTAGCATTTCAGCATTAATATCAACCTTCAAAAGTTAAATTTACACAAATTACATCAATGTGTAATTTCAAGAATACTTTGTACATACACATTACCATGAACCCTGTAATATAAGGTGTGACCTCATAATATTACTAGAGCTAAAGTAATAGGCTATTGCAGCCTGGCGGCTTGTTGTTAGCATAATTGACGAGATATTTTATGGTTAGCGTGAGGTGACGTGTTATTTGTCTTGGTGTCAGCGGCGTAAAGGCATTTCTCCCTGATAAGCCCAACAGCACAAGGTTAAGCAGTGGAGAGGGCAGCGCTCTAATTCCCCGCTCGGCAGGGAAGATTGACAGGCCGTTTCACTCCATGTCCTCGGTAGTGTTTTCGGGCAGAGCGTACGGACAGTCATACGCAGTGATTTGTGTTCCCACTCATGCCGCTAGTCCTGTTTACAACCACTGACTCTCCCCCCCCAAGTTCACTAAATAGCATCGCTATGTGCACGCGTGTGTGTGCGTTTAACGGAGAAAGGAGGACATTCATTTGCTTTATCATCTCAGTCTCCACTCTCAGACTGCCCTCCCTCCTTAATAAACGGTTTGTGTTGAAGAACTGAATTTAAACCAGGGCCATCCAGCATATTTCTGTGCGAAGAGAAGGAGAGAGAGAAAGCGAGAGAGAGAGAGGGGGAGAGAAGCACATCAATAAAGTCGACAGCATTTAAGAGGCAGACAACCTTTACAAAAGAGCGTGCCCGCTTAACGGCCTGACATTGGCGCTCGTAAAACAGCGTGGCAAGCGAGCACAGCCACAAGGCAACGGCCCATGAGAAGCTGCCGTTTAAAGTCATAACACACAGCAGAAGCTGGAGTGGAATGACAAGACACAATCGGAGAGGTGTCGCATGACTGCCGAATGTGTATGGACATAAAAACCACCTGCTAGAGCTTCAACACATGACCTGAGAACATGGAACATATGAGCGAATAAAGTAACATTTAATGCCAGTCTTGAACATGGATGATTAATCTCACTGAACCGAGTGAGCTATTGGGAGGCATTTTAAAGGGGTCATAGGATCTTGCTAAAAATAACATTATTTTGTGTATTTGGTGTAATGAAATAGCCTAGAGTGAGGAACGGCCAGAGGGCTAGAGTGAGCCGCGGCCTAGAGTATGCAGAGGCCGGGTTGAGTGAGCAGAGGCAGGCGGGCTTGAGAACGGCGTGGCCGGCAGATTGAAATGTTATGCCCCTTACCATACTGTGATGGCGTGTCCCGCCCGGAGCGACGAGACAAAAACATTAAAACCCATTATCTTGAGACTGGATTTTAGTCTTTGCAACTGTACAGATCTTCTTTATGCACCAAGAGCTTGTAACACTCCAAAGAGAAAGGAAAAATTGAAATCGCATCATATGACCCCTTTAAAGCATCACAGGCCACATACGCTGCCTTTAAAGATACCATATTTTCAACAAATTACAGTAAGGCAGCATTGCATACATCCTTCACAGAGAATGCAATCCCAGAATGCAATGCATCAAGCTCAGTGAACAAAATAAAACCAAGAGCGAAGTGAGAGAAATATTTATTCTAATATTATGAATTAAAGTATATGATTTTATAAATATACTAATTGTTAATTGCTAATTTATGTTTGTTCATAATACATTAAGTAATGCTTATTTATACAACTTAGAGAATTAACCCATTTAAAAAAATGTATTAGACTAATACTCACCATAATACTACCCTTCAAATATTTGCAATGGGAAGTCTCAGCAAGGCCGCATTTACAGTATTTGATAACAACTACAGTAAACATTGAAATATTACAAATATATTATTACAAACTGTTTTCTTTTTAAATATATTTTAAAATGTAATTCATCCCTGTGATGGCAAATCTGTTTAATAAGTTGGTCTGCTTAATATTTTTGTGGAAACTATGATACATCTTTTTACATTTAATTTTATTCATTTGGTAGATGCTTTTATCTAAAGTGACTTACACTGCATTGAAGGTATACTTTTTATATACATTTTATCCATTATATCTCTGAATCAAACGCATGATCTTGGCATTGTTTGCACCATGCTCTACTGTTACAGCTGTAGGAAAGCTTTGATGAATAGAAGGTTAAGAACAGAATTTATTAGATTTCTTTTTGGTAACAATGTAAAAGTCTCAACTGTCATTTGAACAAACGTTTGAACAGTGGTATACTTTGAAAGAAAAATTAATCAAAATTAATAAATTAAATGTAAATTTGTTGTTCGCTTTTAGTTCATGTTAGCTATTGGATTAAATAATGGTAATGTATAAAACCTTATTGCAGTGTTACCAAATCATTCAAATGTTGAGAAGCAGAGTATCGCCTATTGCATTGCTAGTATTGACATGAATTGTGAACTGAATGTCTTGCAATCTCTGCGTAAGGAGAACACAATCACTGCCTATGTAGAGCTTTCCAAGTCACTCACTTTTAGGGTACTATACCAGTTAGGTTGCTGCCTTGAGGCTGGAATACACTACACAACTTTTGCCCCAATTTAGCCTGATTTACAGTCAAAGCTAGTTGCCAAAATTCAGAGCCAGTCTGCAGATTTGAGTTGACAGATTTCATAGAAAATCACAGTGTATGATGGTCACAGACTCTGATTTTTTAGCTTCAGTCTTTTCCATCCAGTCAGAGGAGATCAAACATGTTTGATATTTTCAGCCAATTTTGGAACAAGTATTGTTTTCATTTGTCACGCGTCTCCTAGCAACAAGGCGCACATTTCTGTGTGAGTTCATTGTGTTTGGAACCAGTGACGGCTCGTCGGGGGAGGCAGGGGAGGCACAGCTTCCCCATAATTTTGAGGTGAAAATGGGAGGAGGACGATTTAATGTTAATAAAATTCACAATTCATTTCAGTTCATGTCTCAGAATGTGTATTTTTTGTTTGTAATTTCACAGTTGTAATACCATAACGTGAAAGCAAAACCATTTAAAATGGTTAAGCAAATAATAATAATAATAATCGGCAGGGATCCCAGACCAATACAATTAGTGTGCCTCCTCTATTTTAAAACCCACGAGCCGCCACTGTTTGGAACAACTTTAAAGTCTGGTAGTGTGTGATCCTCAGTCGTTTAGTGTTTTCCTCTGTGACTACCCAGCAGGCACCGGACGTCTATGTAACGTCAGGTTGACGTTGGACATGACGTCAGACAGATGTTGCATTTTGGTTGAAAATGAAAATCGGGTTGACGTCAATATTTGACGTCTATTTGACGTTGACTTAACATTGGATTTTGGTTACACTATCTAAAAACAACTAAATATCAACGTCAGCTGACGTCAGTATTGGCCATCAATTTAACATTGACATTAGACGTTGAATTTACATTGAATTTTGGTCACCCGACGTCGCAACCATAATTTAACCAAATATCAACATCTTATGACGTTGTGTGCCTGCCAGGTATTTACAAAGTCAATAAGTGTATGATGCCAGATTTTAAATGCCTGTTCAAGTCATGTAGTGTTTTCCAGCCTTTAGAAGGCAATTTTCAGTTTAAGTAGTCGGCAGCGAGACAGCTCACTAGGTTTTGGAGCAGAGCTAATGTGTTACAACTCTCCAGTCTTCCCCTTCTGAATGCACACTCTTGTAAAAATAGGGAAAGCATGTAGGGGAAACGAGAAAGAGAGGGAATAGAGAAGAGACCACCGGCAGCATTCCCGCACAGCCATCACAGCCCGATTTATCTGCAAGCTCCCACAGACAGCAGATGGCATGTTAGAGAGAGAGTCTGTATTTACCTCTCAGCTTTGCTTTTATTTACACCCGCTTGAACGCACAATTACATGTGTATCTGCTCAGGAGAGGCTCCACACAGCCCCCTCCAGAGCTCTCCCGCTCTCTCTCACTCACTCTCATTCTTAAAAGGGACTAAATGAAGACGGGAATCCAATAGGAATCGTCTAGCGTGTCTCCTCTCATTCCACATGCAGATTTATGCAAATCCATGCGCAAGCAGACACTGACCCTCAGATCGCCAGACGCAAGTGCTGTAAATATCAGATTTTTCTTCTCATTTTTAAAATCAGTCTTCAGCCTCAGCACCTGCCGAAGTTAAAGAGAGGACACTGGGAGAAAAAAAACATTTGGGAGATTTTCTCATTAATATGCAAATGCAGGCAATCAGATTCGTGGGTTGGATTGAATTAATCTCTGCCACCTCCTTCGCTTGTGCTGTAATCATAAATTACAGACAGGCATCTGACAGACGACAGACAGCTAAGGCCTCGGATGCCGTCGAACGGCCTTTTTCCTCAAGGGGAATAGTCGAATCAACTCGAACGGTCAGCTGGAAAAAAGCGTGGCGGCACTTACACGATCGGTTCCGCCGGGACCCTGTGTTATTTTCGACTTCAATCTTATTCACCAGAGTCTAATCATGAAATACCTGCAGTCAGACTGCAGTGTTTTAATACACTTACAGCACAACAGAGAGCTGGAATCACAAACGTCACAGTAAATTGGATTAGAAAGTTAGCGGACAGACAGAGAGTGTCCTTCAACAAGGTCTTCGTTTGCTTTCGAAATTCGTCATGCTTTAACAAAGTCTTCTAAACTCACTTTCGCTTACCTGAAGTGCACCGCGTGCACAAAGCAACAACACTTCGGATGAAGTTTAATGACATTTCCAAGTATTGACTTGGAAAGCATGCCTGAATCCATGCAGTAAACTAAAACAATCCCAACATAACTTATCGACAGTACATTCTTACCTTGTTTAGAGGAGAGTATGACACATGGACCATAAAAAAAGAGCAGTTCGCATGCTGAGTCTGAGGAAAGATACGGGACCCGCAGCGAGCCAAGAGTCTTCAGTCACTGCCGGCGCGAGCAGCAGCAGCACACCTGTCGTGCCAGCGTGAGCGACGCAGCGGCCCATGCTTCGTTAGGGTGACAGAGAGAGGTGGCGAGCAGGCGTAATGGCATCATTTTCAACCGAAAACACAAGGAGACAGACAGCACTCTCATCTAACGAGGAACACTTCAGAGCACTCCGCCGGGCCTCTGCAAGGTCAGCTCGCCGGATACAAAGCACGCTGGGATGAGACGCCAGCAAATATATAAAACAGGAAATGAGGAAAATGAGCATCTGAGAGAGCAAACATGTAAGTTGTGTAGGCTTTACAGAGGACGATTTCATTACCGTTTCATTTCATTTCTCCACGTCTAGACAAAGACGTGGAGAAAAGGTCATGCTTTAGTTCACGATTTCATACAAAACGTATTATATTGAAATCATGGTGTGTGTGTGAATGAGAAAGTGAATATAGTGTGTGCTGTGACATTTTATTATGTAATATATCTAACACACAGTTAGCTAAGTTGATGTTGCATAACACCTTTGTGACAGACATCTTCCAGAAAGCAAAAGCTCCCTATGGTAAAGGAGAACATTAGTTTTTATGGATTTTCGGTCAATAGAACAAAAATTGGTTGCAGGAATACATAACTATGGGAATGTGTCACATAGACTTCACATTCAGAAGTCATTCTAATATGCTGATTCTATGCTCAATTATTAATAATGGTTCTTATTATTATCCATGTTTTAAATATTGCTGCTTAAGATTTTTGTGGAAATCATGATACATCAGGATTCTTTAATAAAGAGAAGGTTCACTGAACCTCACTCACCAAACTGATTTCTGAAGGATCATGTGACACTGTCACTGAAGACAGGAGTAATAGCTGCTGAAAATAAGCTTTGCAATCACAGGGGGAAAAAAACATTTTAAAATATATTAAAACAGTTATTTTAAATGATAATATTACTGTTTTTACTATATTTTTGATCAAATTAATGCAGCCTTGGTCAACATAAAATATTTCAAATGCATTCATTTAATTATTTAATTTTTTCAGGGGTTCATGTGAATCAGAAAGCAGATGTCATTGTACTAACTGCATTTTGTGACAAGTTGAATGATGAAAAGGAATGGACGCAAAAAAACTGGTGGAAAAAAAGGCATCTGGTGATCAAAAAAAAAAAAACTTTTGTGGGCAAAATGCAAAAATGCATTTCACCAAATCCCCAAACATATCTCATTCAAAGTTTGGGGACTTTGGTGAAATGCATTTTGTGACATTCTGGGTGTTTTTTGTTCACAAACCCACAAAACCCACAAAAAGAAAAATGCATTCACCCTTATATGCACGAAATGGTAGGAACATCCAAAAAGTGACTTACAATTTTGGATAAAGTCAAGAAGTCCTCACCTTATTTTTTTTTTTTTTTGCCTTTCTGTGTTTGAAATGTTATAAAGTTTAAGTGCATTTTTTTCAAGAAATACTGCATCTAGTCCACACAATTAGTAAGGTTACACTTGGCACCTCTATAAATCAGTTTAAAGGAAAATGTCATTGACATATGGAAATCAAAAAACATTTGCTCACCCTCATGTTGCTCCAAAAAACAGTAAAAGTCAACATCCACTGTGGTCATATGGAAAAGAGCTGCTCCGATATTCAGCCTAACAAAGAAATTGGAGAGCCAGAAAATGACAACTTAAATTTTGGGTTGAATTTTTCCTTCATTTCCCCTGACGGAGAGATCGAAGGATGTTCAAAAACCATCAACATCCACAGCTAATTGTCTCTGTCTCCTGCATTCATGGCATAGGCCCACTGTTTGGACTGCTTCAGCCTGTTACGAGATGACTAAAGCCTGAAGCCCTCTGATTTGCTGCTGTCATCTGTTCCTTCTGCTCGTCTCTTCCTCTGGACCTACAGTGTAAAATGTTCTCTTGCCTCGAGCATTAGATAAACAGGAATAGTCACTTCAAGCTTGTGTGTGTGTGCCTAGCAGTGAGGCTGCAGGCCTGCGTTTTTAAAACACTGTCATTGTTGGACTACTGTCACACTGCCATTTTCAGCAGTCATCACCTGGCAGCATAGTTAAGCCAGACTTAAGGAAGATATGTTTAAAAGACACTGAGCATTATCGGCTTAGAGGAACACTGGCACATTTCCCCATCCGTTCTGGGGATCCTTCTAGAATGATATGCTTCCTTTTTTCCCATTTTCCCCTCACAAATCTACTGCTCAAATATTTTTATTTGCTTTTATCCTCTTTTAGCCAGCCAACTTCTGTTTAAGGCAACATATTTGTCCTCAGCTCATCTCAACTTTCTTTCCACCCCCTTTTTCTGTTTTCTTATTTCTCAATATCTCTTTTTTTAATTGCTAGCAGCTCCGAAGCCCCTAAAAAGTCCTCTGCCGCTTGCTCCTGATATTATATCATAATTAGCAGGGGTCCAGGCTGGCACGCTGCTCGCTAACAGATGGCACGCTAATTCTATTAGCATGTGCGGGACTGGCCGAGCAGCTTTTAGCCCTGGACGCTACAGCATCGACCTTCAACTGCAGGGAACCGCGTCGACTGGCCAGCACTGTCGCTATGGGCAACACAGTTTGAGATATCCTGCAGCAGCGCATGCTTTCTCTATTTCTTTTCGTCACATACAGTCTTCTCTCTCGCTCTCTGTACTTTTCACAGCGCCAAGCCTGAGTTTAATAGCTCTGCAGGATATCTAAAACCATTCATACGCAACGTGTTGTTTATCAGAGTTTGGATACACAATGAAGTTTTGCACTTATGTGAGTTGGGTTCTCTTCTCTAGAGTCAATTGTCAAGCTGAGCGATTTAACCCCAGACAGCTGTGCTACATTAGATTAGCACACACTCTTCAAGAGGCTGGTGAGAGTCGCCACACCGATAAATGCCCTAATACCTCAAGAGTCAATTTTTTGGTCCTTTAGCCACTTTTATCGATAGGAAGAGTATAGAGTGTAGAGGAAATGATTGGGAGATCACAAGAAGTAGAGAGCGAAATATATCTACTTTCTTACTCATTATATAACGTATTACTCAACACCCTGAGTATGCTGTTTTATGTTTGGCTGTAAGGTAAATATTAGGGTGGAAGAAAACAAGATGTTACAATCACAATATATTCAATACAAATACATAATACTTACTAAACGTACAGCAGCAATTATTAAACTGAGGGGTATTGTCAACTGTTTTTAAAGAAATTAATACTTTTATTTAGTAAGGATGCATTGAATTGATCAGTGAAGACATTTAGCCTATAATGTATTTATAAATAAATGCTGCTCTTTTGACCTTTTTATTAATCGAAGACTCCTAAAAAGTTATCACAAAAAGTTTTCACAGATGTTTTCAACATTAATAATGATAATTGTTTCTTGAGCACCAAATCAGCAATGATTTCTGAAGGATCATGTCATCTGAAAACTCAGCTTTGCATCACAGGAAGAAATTATATTTAAATATATATATATTGAAATAGAAAACATTTTAAATCTTATTTTAATTTTCACTACTGTTTTTTTATCAAAAAATGATCAAAAACACCCATGTACTGTATATATACAGGTGCATCTCAATAAATTAGAATGTCGTGGAATTTAGAAATCAATCAATTCAAGCATCTGATGAACTTGCACAGATATCTCATGCTGAGTGAAGCAGCATACTGTATGTTAAGATCCTTCAAATAAGAAAGCAGATAATGTGGCAATATTGACAATGTAATGGGGTCATGAGTGCATTCACAATGTAACATCATAGTAACAGTCAGAGCCGATCCTCCCTATACGCAAAATATACGCAAGATGCGTAGGGCCCCCGAAACACCAGTGGGCCCCCTTGCTCTCAAAGATGATTTAATTTTATTTTCGTTTTTGATTTTGGCCAGCGGTTATGAAAACATGAATGACCATTTCTTTTAATGCTGTGCGCTGTCGCCCTTTCTACATAAAAATCAGTCAAATCATGTAATGTGAATGTCGTACAGTCTTGCTCGAGACTAAAAAAAATACTCAAGCTGCGTAGGGCCCCCGAAACACCGAGACTAAAAACAACGAGTTGAAAGTGTACCGAGTCGTGGAAGAGACACTGTTTCTCAAGCGCGATTCGAGACGGAGTGAAACACGGACAAATGAGTTTCATTCATTCGTTCATAACCACTCAAACCCAACATTTAAACATTGCATGCCATTTTAAAGATTGTAAGTCTATCCTTGCACAACTTTGTTTTGATCATGCGTTAAATGGTATCTACCCTGACTAAAGTCTACAGTGGTAAAATGCTTTCATTCAAACACAATTTCAATGTTGGCGAATTATGCTAGAACCACACAATTTTAACAACAGTTTCAGAGTTTTGTACAAACATTTATGAACATTATGGATCTTTTGCCAGCTTGAGTGTATACTGTCATTAAAGCAAAAGAGGTATGTACTTTTTTTTTCACTTTTCTCCCAAATTGTTATGCTAACAGAATTATTGTAATGAAAAACTCAATATTTTTATCAAAATCAATATTTTTAATGGACATAGCTACCTGCCCACATCTGACATATTGTATCTGAAGACATGATTACTACATAAACAGACAGTGGATTTGTTGCATAATTCTCAAATATAATGAAACATGTAACATATTACTACTGAAGCCTGGCAAGGTATTTGTTTCCAGTTGTTACAGGATTCAAATCGTGTCCTTGAGTATCTGAAAGACAGTCTCACTTTCAAAGATTTACAGTACAACAGCTGCTTATGCCAGTGTCTCAGTATAACCCCACCGCCCTGAAGGACTCCATCACTTTCCATTTGCTTTTCACCTTCACCTTCTCTCTCCCTCCCTCTTTCTCTTTTTTCCTCTTTTCCTCCTTTCTCTTCTGTCGCGCATGTCACATGCAGCATGAATGTCTCTAGATAAAGAATAAACCATTTTCCTACACAATAACTGAAATACGCAACTTATATAGTCTCAGCCCACAATACGCATACTGAACATCTGGGTCCTCAAAACTTCATATTTTCCAAATCAAGCAGTCAGTGGGTTCCCTGAACGACTAGCTGACTACAATGTAAAAACTTATTTTCATCGTTTATGAGAGTACATTTTACAAGGAAATACTATTTTAGCTATTCCATTTCAGAATTTCACATTTTATTCAGTGTGTTACTTTCTTTGTCATTAATTGTGAAATTTACTAGCAATTCATGTGTGAAAACTGTTTCCACCCCACATGTTTTTCAGTGTAATTGGTTAAGGAAGCTCTGTAAAAACATGCAACATTTACTAAAATTAATGGCATCAGTGGTTCTGTCACGATAAGGGGTTTTGTCTTGGTTCTCTCTGGACTCCATTTCCCATAAACCCCTGCCTAGGAACTCATTATTGCACCACACCTGTTTCCTATCAGGGACACTATAAAGGTTGCACACATCCACACACATCTCGCTGATTATTGCTTAGCCCGTTAGCTTGTTACCCTGTCTAGATTCTGCCTTGCCTTCGCCTGGCCTTGCCTTGCCTTCCCTTCGTATTTTGACCTTGGATTGCTTATTGGATTACTCTTTTTGCCTGCTCTTGGATTATACCTGGTTGCCCCTGTTTTGACCCATGCCTGTTTATGACCATGTTTTTGTCTATTAAAAGCCTGCAGATGGATCCAAATGTCTAATGTCTCGTTCTGCACGTAACAGGTTCAACCTTAATTTTATGAAGCTACGAGAATACTTTTTGTGCACAAAGAAAACAAAAATAATTACTTTATTCATCAATATCTTTCTTTGTGTCAGTCTAGTGGTAGTTGCATTGCTGTCTATTGAGGGTCAGAAAGCTCCCAGATTTCATCAAAAATATCATAATTTGTGTTCCGAGGATGAACAAAGGTCTTACAGGTTTGGAACGATATGAGGGTGAGTAATTAATGACAGAATTTTCATTTTTGGGTGAACTATCCCTTTAACGCAAATGGTTTCCTGCCTCTTTCCACCACCTTTCTTGCTTTTTTCTCGTTCCTGTGCTGTGATATGTCTGTCCATTCTCATAAAGTTCCACATCTGTCCTTGAGGATTCATATCCCCATTTTTCTTCGCTTATTTTCTCCTCCAGCAGATCACAATCCAATTGTCTCTATCCTCCGGACTCCATTCCTGCTTGAGTCGGACTCCCTCGGCCCAGACCTCCGTCTCTCTATCTCTCCCTCTCTCATTTTCTCATCTAATCATCCCTCTCTTTTCCTCAGTATTTACATTATAGGGTGAACAGGGTGGAGGCTCTTACAAAATGCTTCTCCCTATAATATCCTTTTTTCCAGACTTTTTCACCTCCCACCCGTGTCCTGCGGTCGGTAGCGCAGAGCAAACACAGCCTGTTATTATGGCACGATAGGTGGGCAAATATCATCAGCCCACTGCCATGCCTATTTTTACACATCAATATTAACACAGGCCACAGAGAGTAGCAAAGCACTCTGGGAAAATTAGCCCCCCAGCAGAGGTCTAGCCATGGGGGGAGTTGCAATCGTAGATACATACTTATAAAAACGGATGCAGGCGTAAAGCTAATGGCCATGTGAAAACACCTTCAGCCTCAGAAACGCCATTACAGTGCATCACCATGTCAATCATTGTCATATTGCTACAGCTAGTGAAACATTCATACAGACATGCACCTTAAACATAATGCAAAAGAAACGGAAATGTGCATTTTCAGCATTTTTTGTCCTTGTTAGGTGTGTGACATAGTGTAAGATAACGTCTTGTTACTAAAATTGAGATTCAACCTGGCCAGGGCTGAACAGGAGCAAACAAGCCCACTCATTGCTCACTTTACCAGAAACAAGACCCAGCTGGCTTCATTTGAGGATCTATGTAAATTTCTTTTACCTCAAAGAGTGATTCATTCCTACATATTGCAACCTGTAAAACTGTAAATCACAATAAACACACCCAAGCCGAGCCAAACCGGAGGAGACCGGCGAAACAACAATAAATAATGTTTAAAAAGTTCACGGCACACCTGGAACTCTGCTGAGTAAGCGATCTGAGTCCTCTCAGTGGCATTAAACCCTGGACCATTACAAGCTTGTTTCCTTTCACATCGAGAACTCTTTCAGCCAGAACCCATTGGCTGGCTGCTTGGACTGCATGGGAAAAAGCAATCTTATTACAAAGAAGCCAAATCGCAGCATTGAAAAGCTCTACTGTATGTCATGGGCTGTAGATCCATTCGGCCTGAAGCACTCAGTCATGAGGATTAGTGTTGATTTTCTCATCTTTGGAAGTTGAAGAGCACTGCCTGCTTAGAAAAGTGAGCTCATAAGACCGGCTCAGTCATTTTGAGTCATTTTGATATAAAAACGCACTAAGTTCTATGTACTGAATGCAAGAAGATATCACTTCTATAGTTTCTGCTCTAAACAGTTGTTTGATATACAATTGTTAGAAGTCTCTTATTCACAGGAAAGACAGCATTATTGTGAAATACTGTTACAATTTAAAATAACTGCTTTCTAGTTTAATATATTATAAAATTAAATTTATTTCTGTGATGCAAAGCTCAATTTTTAGCATCATTACTCCAGACTTCAGTGTAACATGATCCTTCAGAAATCATTCTAATATGATAATATGGTGCTAAATAAACATTTAAATGTTAAAAACAGTTTTGCTGCTTAATATTTTTGTGGAAACAGGGATACATTTTTTCTGGATTTCTTTGATGAATAGAAAGTTCAAAAGAACAGCAGTTATTTGAAATAGAAAGATTTGTAACATTCTAAATGTCTTTGCTGTCACTTTTGATCAATTGAATGCAGCCTTGCTGAATAAAAATATTAATTTCTTTCCAAAAATCTTCAAACTTTTGAACAGTAGTGTATAATCATAAAATGTGGTTGTCATATTTAAAAAAAATACTTTTTCACAGAATTTAGAGATTTTTTCCTAAAGTACATGAAATTATTAAGAACTCAATGACAGGTTAAAATACAATGATTTATAATGAGGTAAATGATAACATCAGATGACATGTCCACAAGTTGTTTTATGTCTTTCCACGGCTATCTTTCTTTCTTTCTTTCTTTCTTTCTCTTCTTTTGTGTGTGTGTGTGTGTGTGTGTGTGTACGGTAAGTTATAATTAGTAGTAAGGGAAGAGATGATTGGTTCACTTGTGCTCCGTGCTGCCACTTGAAACAGAAAAGGAAATCTGACATATCACATTAAAGAGTGTCAAAATTAAATTTTTGGATTTTGAAATAAATCTAACTATTTAAAAGCTGAGACAATATAGGGTAACACTTTATAATAGTAGCCTATACACTAATAAAGTACTTACAAGTGATTTGCAAAATATTAATTCATAGTTTATAAACTGTAGTTTATACATTAATATACTCTATACAAATAGTGAGCTCTTCATTCATTGTCATTGTAATTAACCTAGTTATTGTTTAATTAGCTCATATGTAAATAGTTAGATGATGCTTTGTTAAAATCATATTAACCATGAATAAAGTTATTGTTTAATTAGCTCATATATAAAGAGTTAGATATTGCTTTGGTAAAAGCTTATTAACCATGAATAAAGTTGTGTTTAATTAGCTCATACTGTATGTAAAGTGTTAGATAATGCTTTGTTAAAAGCTTAACCATAAATAGTTCTCACTTTAGATTAGGTCACAGAAAACGGGAAAATGTTATTAATTAAGTGCTTTAAACCAACCTTTACAAAGCACATACAGTGTGTGTGTGTGTGTTTGTGACAAATGAGGACATACATTTGTATAACGACAAAGGTATGACATAGGTATTACAAGGAGAAGGTGACTTTTCAGGACATTACCCCATGTCCCCACTTTTCAAAACGCTTATAAATCACACAGAATGGAGTGTATTGAAAAGAGAGAGAGAGAGAGAGAGAGAAGTAGGGTTAGGTTTAGGGGATAGAATGTACAGTTTGTACAGTATAAAAACAATTATGCCTTTGAAAAATCCCTGTAAACAACATATGCCAAATGTGTGTGTGCGTGTGCCTTAAAGTACCTATAAACATTTTAAGGGACAGTGAATGCAATTAATGTTCAATAAAGTTTGGTTTAAAGCACTTAATTTCTTTTTCCCATTTTCTGTGACCTAATCTAAAGTGAGAACTATTCACTCCTTATTACCAAATAACATATCTTTTACTATGAGCTAATTAAACAATAATAATTGTGTTAATTTCAGTGATAATAATTGAAGAGCTCACTATTTGTATAGAGTCTATTAATGTATTAACTACAGTTTATAAGCTATGAATTACCTATAAACTAAGGTGACCAGGCGTTCCATTTTCCGGGGGACACGTTCTGGACAGGATTTCTATATTAGTAGTTTGACCAATAACATGCAGGCATTGTACATAATCGACCAATCGTGGCACGTGTGAAGGTGGGATCTACAGAGAATGGTCAAAGTCAAACAGCCAAAACCTGGTTATTTTAGGTAATATAGAAATCCTGGTCAGAACGTGCTCCCGAAAAATGGCATGTATGGTCACCTTACTATAAACTAATAGTTTGTCAATGATTTGTAAGTACTTTATTAGTGCATACTTATTATAAAGCATTACCCAATATGGTGACATATGCATATCGTGACTTGCCCCTCAAAACTGTGACTTACACCTCTGATCAGGGCCCTTGGAATCAACCAAAAGTTCCCCCTGTTACAGTGCCTCTTGAAACTTGTTCCAATTTTTTTTTTCTTTTATTATCTGTGTTTTTGTCCTGTCACTGTCATTCTGTTTCACTGTGGAAGCTTCTGTCATAATAACTAATGTGTAAACATACCTGACAATAAAGCTTATTCTGATTCTGGTTCTGATTCTGAGAGGGGGCAAGATGGATGAATAACACAGTAGAAAGCACACATACACTAATATTCACACAAACACACATACCTATGTTCCACTACCAGTCCAGTACCTTTGGGAAAAGGAGAAAAGAACAGTAAATGAAGGACATTTTACCGAACTCACAACCTTTCCAGGTATGAGCTGTGTTCAGCATCCTAAACCTAAAATGTTCCTTTCCTTACACACAACTACATGAATCCCTCATCACTATGCCCCCAGAATTGCATGGAGGCCTGAGTCACTGTATAGGAGACAATTAATCGATTTACTGTCACACAACAAAATGTGAGTGAAAAGAGTTGGTTTATAGATAGTGGAAGCACATTAGAATACTAATTACACCTATAAAAAGACAATATTTTAGCACTATATAAATATGTAGAGCATTTTACAGGAAAAAAAGGTATAAAAAGGTCATGAAGGTAAAAAAAAGACATTGGAAATAAAACCCAGAGGGGCAAATGTTGGCTCTTAGTAAGTTAGTTTTTGATACAGGAGAGCACACATCTGCACAAAGTGCTTACGCTATGCAGTACATAGACCATTATGCCAAACCCAACATATTTCATTAAGCCGGTAAATCTGTGCTATATTTTTGTGCAGCATCAGGAGAGATTAAAGGCAGCTACGTCTCTGCAGTGTGTTAAACAACGCTGGCTCTGCAGAACACAGCTCAAAATCAAACCCAATCAACTCAACTGCACTGCAGGGACGGCTAGCCTTTTCCACTTCCTGCAGTTCCGCAAACCGATGCAGAAACATCAGAACCCCCCGTAGACTCCCCTGATATCAGACTCGTGCTTGATCCAGAATGCACTAAATCAAAGCTAAATTAAAGCCAAATGTCCTGTGATACCTTAGACTGGGCTCTAAAAAGAAAGTAAAATATAAAATGATCCACATGGCGTTCATGAGCTCCTGCATAGTGATTATTATTTGCTCATGAAGTGTATAGTTCGAGAAAACATACCGTATATACAGTGCCGTGAAAAGGTTTTGCCCCCTTCCGTTTTTTTTTTGTTTTTTTTGCATATTTGTCACACTTAAAGGGGTCATATGATGCTGCTAAAAAGAACATTATTTTGTGTATTTGGTGTAATGAAATGTGTTTATGCGGTTTAAGGTTCAAAAAACACA
>NW_015540902.1:1158202-1162393 GCF_001515605.1 Sinocyclocheilus anshuiensis
GCCCCCTCCTGTTAAATCATGAAAGAACTGTGATTAACCACATTATTTTAGAAAGCCACACCAGGCCTGATTACTGCCAGACCGGTTGAATCAAGAAATCACTTAAATAGAACCTGTCTGACAAAGTGAAGCATGCTTAAAGAGCAACACATCATGCAACAGTGTGATGTGAAATTCAAAATTCAAGAACAGATGAGAAACAAAATAGTTGACATGTATCAGTCTGGAAAGGGTTATAAAGCCATTTCTAAGGCTTTGGGACTCCAGCGAACCACACCCAAGACTTTTGGGCAAATTTTTTATGGACTGATGAGACAAAAGTTTAACTTTTTGGAAGGTGTGTGTCCCGTTACATCTGGCATAAAACCAACACAGCATTTCATGAACAGAACATCATACCAACAGTCAAACATTGTGGTGGTAGTGTGATGGATGACTTGCCATAATTGAAGGAAGCATGAATTCTGCACTCTATCGGAAAATCCTGAAGGAGAATATCCGGCCGTCAGTTTGTGACCTCAAGCTCAAGGGCACTTGGGTTATGCAGCAGGACAATGATCCCAAACACACCAGCAAGTCCACCTCTGAATGGCTCAAGAAAAGGAGTGGCCAAGTCAAAGTTCGGACTTAAATCCGATTGAGATACTGTGGCATGACCTTAAACAGTCTATTCATGCTCGAAAACCCTCCAATGTGGCTAAATTAAAACAATTCTGCAAAGAAAAGTGGGCCAAAATTCCTCCACAGCGATGTGAAAGACTCATTGGCAGTTATCGCAAACGCTTGATTGCAGTTGTTGCTGCAAAGGGTGGCATAAGCAGTTATTAGATTTAGGGGTCAATTGCTTTTTCACGTAGTGCCAGGCAGATTTGGAAAGCTTTTTTCCCTTAATAAATTAAATCATTATTTCAGAACTGCATTTTGTATTTACTCGGGTTATCTTTGTGTAATATTAAAATTTGTTTGATGATCTGAATCATTCAAGTGTGACAAATATGCAAAAAATAAAATAAACAGGATAGGGGCAAAAACCTTTCACACCACTGTAGACATACACACAAGAAACGTAACCCATGCTTCACATTCCTCTTTAGGTGCATTGATTTAGTTGAAGGAATTAATATACTGACTGATTATTATATTCATAATAAAGCAATACATAATATTAAATACATACAAAAGTTTAAAACATACCCCTTCATAGACACTAACCATGATGTGTTGCTTATATCTTAAATTATACTGAATTCCCCTGAAAAGGATTACATATGTTGATTCACTTAAAAAAAAAAAGATTAAATGTGATTATATTTCTGTAAAATAAAATAAAATAAAAATATTAAATTAATATTACATTTTGACAGCCCTAATATTTTAATTTTCTGTATTATAGGTTCATCAAAGCAAAAACAAAATGTTCCCAAGTACCCCTGGTGTGTACACACACCACATGAGGGTTTGGTGTGTGAATCAGTCACAGTGTGATCTCATAGAAGCAGGAGGAGTGTTCCACTCTATAATGTTATTAACTCTTATTGCTCTGATGAGATCCCTAAGTAGAGCTTTTATCAGCTAGTTTATTCAGTCCCGAACAAGAGGAACACATGCTCACACACACACCCCATTAATAAGCATATAAGGCGAGATAGAAAAGAGAAAGAGATTGGTAACACGTTAGTAAGGACCAATTCTCACTTATTAGCATGCCAATTATTAACATATTGGCTGTTTAGTAGTAAAGCACATATTCTGCATCCCTAATCCTACCCAATACCTACACTTAACAACTACTACCTTACTAAATAATCATAAGCAGCAAATTAGGAGTTTACTGAGGCAAAAGTCATAGTTAATAGCAAAAATTGTACCTTATTAAAATAAAGTGTGACCGAGAGATTTAACCCTCATTTATCCTGTACATATGGACTAGCTATAATAATAATACACATAAAATATATATAATATGGTGGGTGGGCAAATCGGTACATTTTAAAGTTAAATGCATCAATCTGTCAATAATGCATTAACTAACATTGAGCAAATACAACTGTTCGTTCATAGTTTATGTCAGCTCAGGTCCATTAGATAATATTAAGAGATGTAACTTTAGATTTTATTAAATATATTGGTAAATGTTGAAATTAACCTTAACTAAGAATAATAAATGTATTAGAAGTATTTTTCATTTTTAGTTCCTATTAACAAATGTACATTTATTGTGAAGCATTATCATAATAATGATAATATCTCTTAAGACAGAAATATATATTAAATATTTCATAATGAGGACATAATTCTACTTTATACTGTAGTAAAACGACAATAATTAGGTCTTAACTTCTTCACTTGTAAATGTTACTGTGGCAGAAAACTGCAGAGAGACTCACCCACAAAAATACTAGAAATGATGATGAGCTTTGAAGAGCCGCAAAACAAATTAGGATTAATTTTAAACAAATAATTCATAACAGAAAGACTTTGGGTGCTTAGAGAGAGAAAATATTTTTCTTTCACAATGTTTGAGCATGTTATCAATCAGCTGTGACAAATACATAACTATATTTACAACCACATTTGAAGGAAATAATGTACCAGTGCTTGCAAAGCAGAAAAAGCAGAAAACTCTTATAATATTTAGTTTGACCTCGTGAGGTTGACCATGAACATTCTGGAGGTTAAGTGCCTGTTTCACTGACCATCTGTTTAAAATAAGAAGGGTGGAAAAGTGTTTCAGAAGCTGTTTTGCACCATATTCAAGGAAAATGCCTTTTAACTTCAGTTGTCATAACTCTATATCTCTGACTGGCTATACTGTGTGGTTTCTCCTGTCCTCTCATTAGTGTTTGGTGCTCCAGCTTTGTTTAAATGATTTAATCTGTTTGCTGTCATCCTTCACAGGGAGGCTGCTTAAGTTCTGATGTGTGAGAGTCCTGCCTCAATGAGAAGACGAGTTCTTACCACATCCAGATTAACAGAACGAGCAGAGAAAAAAGAAAAAAGAATGAAATGATGAGAATAGGATGCATGAAGATACTGGATGAGTAAAAAAAAGGGGATGTGATAATAGCTCAAGTGACACAAGAAACATTAATTTATTGGCCGTGACCTTTGAGATGAATGTGTGTGTGTGTGTGTGTGTTAACTCTCTGAAAGACGCTGGACTTCATCTGCTTTGTGTGTGAAAAACAATGGGTTTTGCGCCTCTTTTCTTCCACCCTTCTGTTTATCTCCCTCATTTATTTCTCTGTTCTTCCCCTTTCATCTCCTTCTCCTCCCTTTTGCAGTCCTTTTCCACACTCTCTCCTTCGCAGATCATCTAAAGACGTGTCGCCGTGAGCGATTGCAAGTTGCCATGACGCTTTCTGTCTGGAGATTCCTTTGGCACTGAGCTTGTGTGGGATTCATCTGTCAATCAGTGACTTAAAACACAAGAACACACACACACACACACACTCAAAAGACAGTCAAGCAGGGATATATTAAACAGATCGTCTTCAAAAACGTAGCAAGCAAACATAGAAAGACGGCATTTGGATTTCTGTCTAGTGTGAAGAGATGTGCACATGCACAGACAACTTAATGAACAACTCCAGACAGATATGTGAGAAACTGATCCTTTAAAAATGACCCATGTGACAATACTGCAGATTTCAAGAATGATCCTGCAGCTCATGTGGGACATTACACACATACACACACACACACATTGTTGAGGAAACTGACTAAAAATATTGACGCTAAAAAGCTACTTTTTCCAGCATAATAAACTGAAACACTGTTTATATTTTACTACTGTAATCTGTATTTTGGAGTAAAACAATTTTCAATGAGAGAAAAAAATAGGACAGGACTTGATTTTCTATAAGGAATTGAACCTTTAAAAAAGGCATAGCAGATTGATGTAGACTGTTAAGAGTTAAGAAATTCATGACGTCAACCAAATAAAAAAAAAAAGAATCAAATAATCTATTAAAGGGATAGTTCACCCAAAACTTTTTTCACACACATTCACTCCACTCATGTTCCTTCCATTCAAATGCTGTCTACTGCGATCTTACATCATTTGATAGTTATCACAAATGATTTTGTAGTTTTTAGTAGATTTTTGACTAGTTAAAAATTATGAGTAGTTTGGGCTTCACAGAATAGCCTCCCCAATACACACACACACACACACACACACACACACAC